>NC_092164.1:3679566-3836021 GCF_045791955.1 Oncorhynchus clarkii lewisi
GGTACATTATATTTTATTTCGGCTCATGAAACATGGGACCAACAGTTGACATGTTGCATTTATATATTTTTCAGTGTATGTACACTGAGTGTACAAAACATTAAGGACACCTTCCTAATATTCAGTTAAAACTTTTTGCCATCAGAACAGCCTCAATTCGTCAGGGCATGGACTGGGGATGATGGTGTTGATGTGAGCCATGACCAGCCTTTCAAAGCACTTCATGGCTACAGACGTGAGTCCTACGGGTCGGTTGTCATTTAGGCAGGTTACCTTGGTGTTCTTGGGCACAGGGACTATGGTGGTCTGCTTGAAACATGTAGGTATTACAGACTCAGTCAGGGACAGGTTGAAAATGTCAGTGGAGATACTTGCCAGTTGGTCAGGACATGCTCTGAGTACACGTCCAGGTAATCTGTCTGTCCCTGCGGCCTTGTTAATGTTGACCTGTTTAAAAGATCTTACTTAACGGGGACTGTCTAATTCGTTACATTTTTTACTATATTGCAAATATTCAGAGATGCAGAGAATGAAGTTGGGTTACTTCTAAGTAACTTTGGCTGACTCCTATGTCATCATCTCCAACACGTGACCTTCTATTCTAGAGCTTTGCTTTGGTGTGGATTGAGGCCTATACATCAGTTGTGTTCCCCTGTTGTATTCAGCTTTCCTTATTTCTATTGTGGATTGTGTTTCTGTTTGCCATCTGTACCGATGAATGAATCGTACACACAATGTGCAAATATTAATATTTTTAAATTATCAGTAATTAAATTTGATGTGGATTAAATTGTTTGGTGAAATATGCAATAAAGGAGAGTAATTGCCCATAATTCTGCATGTTTGTATCGTTGTACTTCCAGTTTTGGTCATCATGATTTAGTGACTGCAAAGAACATTTATGGATCTACTGGGATTTTTAAAAGACAGACTAACTTTCTGTTTTGTCTGCTTGCATTCAAGAAATAAGTATAGTTGTGTCATTCTTTTGATGAACGGATTTGCAATTTTGATGGTATTATTTTATGATTTTTTTTTTTTTTTAAAAAGACAAGTACATTTTCAAAAAGCATTTACTGTTTTATAAAAGTTGTGTGTTTTGTGGACTCTGTTTTAAAAATCAACAACATTGTTCCAAAAAATGATTGTAGGCGATTGAGAGAAACTGTAATACATCAAGGCGGTTGCTCCCTGATTAAATAGTACAAGAGTACACCCTGCTGGACAAAAAAGCTTACTGCACCTGGTATTCCCAGGCAGTGTACCATCCAAGTACTAACCAGGCCCGACCCTGCTGAGCCTCCGAGACCAGGCGTATTGAGACTGATATGGCCGTAAAGCCAGTGACTGTATGGTGCATATATGATCTGTAATAATGCCGTAAGCGAAGGAATAACTCTTGCTACGCTATATCAAGTTTTTGTCACTTGAAAAAGTGCAGTGTGACGTCATAGAAATAATGGGATAATACATAGTTACTTTAACACAGGCAGATGAGTTATAAACCTTGTATACATTTAACGACATATATTTGAGTCTTGTGAAAATAGCAGGCCTATCAAATATTGACTTCAGACAAATACATCAGATAACGTTACCGGTATGTGAGGTATGTTTCATAGTTTATACTGTATAGTCTTCTTGTGTATATTGTGTATATATATCCAAATCATACATTTGTTTTTAACTACTTTATTACTTAGCTATTTGTGTATCTGTTTGATCGTGTGTATTTCACTGTTGAGGAGAGCTTGCAAGTAAGCATTATACTGTACCGTTTACACCCTGTATCCCATGTGCGTGACTTAAACTTTTTTTTAAAGATTAACGCACCATTCACATCAGCTATCATAATTAATATAATGGTGACCGACCTGACCAGCACTGTCTAGTCATCACTGACACTAAGATGAACTTGTACAATGTGTAACTACAATATAGACCATGCTCCTAACAAACTATAAGGAAGCAACGCCTTATTTATATTTACAACGACAGGGGGTGCACCGTTCCTGGAGGTACTGCAATACCAGGTCGATGCGTGGAGTGGACGGAGCAAGCCCCTATTCCATCTCCCTGTTCCAAAAATCTATTTAATATATGGTCCCCAGATATCAGAAATTAAACTGATAAGAACAGATTTTTTTTTTCGTTCGTTTTTAAAAAAATAAGTTTTGTCACATTTAAAAACAGCTCATATACTTTTACATCATTTTTACACATAACAACGGCATACAAGCATAAAAACACATCATTTGACGATTACATTTAAATTTGTTAAAAAGTACATGTTGTTAAAACCAATAAAAACAACCATGAATAAAATGACTTTTCATTGTAAAAAACATAAAATCTGTAAAAGCCATTTAAAATGTGTACAAATGATTTAACAAGATAGAATTGTTCGAAGACATGAAAAAACATGTTAAAAAGTCACTTTGTTAAAAAGCTGTCTTCGATCCTCTGTACAGGAGCGGGGTGAGTCCTTATCAAACTCGCCTCACCCTGCTCCTCTGAATAGATTATCATCCCGTCCTTCGGGGCCCAGAGGAGATCCCTCCCCTAGTCGCATCGCCCTAGGCGCCGCAGCGCTGTCAGGCCGTGGCCGCCGGGACCTAGGGTGTTGTGGGGGACCCTTCGCCTGGGGTCGAGGCCCCCTTCCTTCCGTACCACCCCAGGGCTTCCGTGGCTACCATGGCCACTGCCTGGGGGGTGGTCTCTACGTTTTTCGCTACCAGCAGGTTTCGGGAGGACCACAGTGCTTCCTTCAAGCACGTGAGGGTGGGCCAGAACAGCCTTCGGCCCACCCCATACAGCACAAGCTGAGGTGTTAGGTCCTCCCCTGCTGGCAGACACGGGGTGATCAGGGGTTCTGCTTCCTTCTACCGGTCCCTGTAGCTCTGCACTCCCAGAGCAAGTGCCTCACTGACTCTTCTTGGCCGCAGCCTGGTCGGGGGCACACGGATGTCCTCGCCATGCCCCGTGAGTGCATAACGGCCCTGACCGGGAGGATCTCGTGGTCGACCATCCAGGACAGGATGCATCCAGGATGCCGATTCAGGAGAGCAGGATGGGCCACGTTGCGCCAAACTGTTGTGGGCTCACCTATAGCGAGCCCGCGCACTGGACACACTGGTTCCCGATCCTGCACAAGAGAGAGAAGAGAGCGGTGTTTTGTTAAGACCGTGACTGTTTCTTTTTCCAGTTTAAAATGTCTTAACTTCTGGAGCTGGACGTAGTGCGGGGGTAGCAGGAAAGAGACTGGGGCTCGCAGGTCGACTGGGATCAGCCTCAGGGTCCTGAAGTAAGATCCCAGCCAGAACCGTGCGAGGGCCTGAGTCTTGTTGTTGGCCGGGGAGGTGGCAAGAGTGAGATGTAACGCTGTGTAGCGGCTTCCCAGGAACAAGTAGAGGTCAGGCAAGCCTTTCCCCCCCCTTGGACCTGGGCCTCTTAACCACCTCCCTCCTCAGCCTCTCCCGCTTGCCTCCCCACAGGAAGTAAAAAAGCATCCGCTCCAGGGCTAAAATACTCCTTTGAGGGGGAATAAAAACAGAACTGATTAATAAAAGCACAGGTAAAATCACAGCTTTAATGATTAAAACCTTGCCCTCAAAAGTCAGCTGTCGTAATCCCCAAAAACCCAGTGTCTGTCTTACTGTCCCCAGGATCCCACTCCAGTTACCGCTCCCTCCTCCCCCCCGGTCAAACTTTACCCCCAGTACCCTTATGTCCGTCCTTTTGACTGTCAGAGGTAGTCTGGTCAAGTCTGGGTCCAAATATCTCTGGTAGCGTTGCTGCCACAACTGAACTGAAGCAATTGTCCACTTGGTGTCGCCAGAGTTCCACCGACCGTTGCTTTTTCCAAGCTGTCCCGTGTTGTACATCAAACTGCATGACTTCAATACATCAATGCAAGAAATGTGAACAATAATAATAGCCTATGTATTTTTTTCTTCTGTTGAGCGTTGTAGGATAAGGCCATTGTGAGGAGGCCTTCATAAAGTTGCCCTCCTAAATTACTAGAGGACAAACTTCAAAGATGTCCATCCATGGCACTGGACTGAAGTGAGAGCTTAGGCCAGAGCGGTCCTGGCCTATGGTCCTGGCTGCCTAAATGTTTCCTCCTCATAATAAAGGTGGCACTTTTGAGGCTTACTTTTACATTTAGGCTTACTCAGTCACTACAAGAAATGTCATATCATGGTGGTAAAATTCCATTTTGGAAATGAAATGGTTGTGCTTTTTGTATTGTTCTGACTTCATGGGGCCTACTGGAATGAATGGGCTGCTTATTCACACACTACCGTTCAAAAGTTTGGAGTCACTTAAGAAATTCTTGTTTTTGAAAGAAAAAGCACTAAGCACTATCCCATTAAGGGGATAGCCCCGTTTTTTCAATTTTCGCCAAAAATGACATACCCAAATCTATCTGCCTGTTGCTCAGGCCCTGAAGCAAGGATATACATATTCTTGATACCATTTGAAAGGAAACACTTTGAAGTTTGTGGAAATGTGAATTGAATGTAGGAGAGTATAACACAATAGATCTGATAGAAGAAAATACAAATAAAACTTTAAATTGTTTTGTACCACCATCTTTGAAATGCAACAGAAAGGACCCAAATCTAGTCACGACCCTGGTTGTAATTTAGATGGTGTCCACAAGAGGGCAGCAGTGTATGTGCAACGTTTCAGACTGATAACTGGAAGACTAATAAGCAAGTTGCATGAAATTTACTATGAAGTCACCCAGGTGTCCTTCACAATTTGCCCAAGTGGCTTCCAAGTGGTCGAATTTGTAAATTGATACATTTTCAAGAATATAAAACATACAAAAATGCTATGCTAATAAAACATACAAGTTTACACACTCCCAGGAATGTCAAAACATTTTGGATCATTAGCTTCCCTACATAAAATGTGTTAACAGGAGACCCAAGACCCAAGAATGCTGATCCAATGTCTCCAAACACAGAGGTGTTCTCTACCTCCCTCTCTACCTCCCTCCCTACCTCTAACTACCTCCTTCTCTCCCTCCTCCCAGAATGAGAGGTAAAATGTTATCACAAAATGTAGTATCTCGGGGCTGTTCTCCAAGCCCTTTCTTCAGCCTCCTGTTGCTCCTTCTTCACCACATCTGTGTGTGAAAGGACCATTTCAGGATGTCAGTGATGTGCACGCTAAGTAACTTTTAAGATTTTGACCCTCTCCACTGTGGCCTGTCGATGTGCTCCCTCTGCTATCTCCAAAGTCCACGACCAGATCCTTTTGTTTTTCTCATTGAGGAAGAGGCTATTTTCCTTGCACCACTCTGCCAGGGCCCTCACCTCTTCCCTATAGGCTGTCTCGTCTTTGTTGGTAAACTGATCCACATGGCCCTGTGGGGGCAGTATGCAAATTGTAGTGGGTCTAGGTTGTCGGGTAAGGTGGAGGTGTATATGATCCCTAGCCTCTCAAATCACTTCATGATAGCAGAAGTTAGACCTTAGCTTTCTTGGGTACAGGAACAATGGTGGAATCTTCAAGCAAGTGGGTACAACAGACAGGATGTGGAGAGATTTGAATATGTCCGTAAACACTCCAGCCAGCTGGTCTGTGCATGCTCTGAGGATGCAGCTAGGGATGCCTTCTGGACCGGCAGCCTTACAAGGGTCAACACACTTAAATGTCTTACTCACGTCGGCCATGGAGAACGAGAGCTCACAGTCCTGGTGAGAGGTGGTGACCCGCGTCGGTGGCACTGTGTTTTCCTCAAAGCGGGCGAAGAAGGTGTTTCGCTTATTTAGCTATTACTTTAATGATAAGCAGGATATGGAACGACTACACTTGTTTATTAAATTGTATTTTAGTTTTGTTATTTTAGTCACGTTGAAAGCAATTAGTGGTGTGCACCAATAATCCACAATTCAATATGATATTGATATCTACTCACCGGCCAGTTTATTAGGTACACGATAATGGAACGCTCATATAGACAATGAGTCACGTTGCTTGCTATGTAAAGCAGGCGGACAGGCATCGAAGCATTCCATTACTGTTCGATTGAATGTTATATTGGGCAAAACCACATCAAACTTTATTTGTCACATGCGCCGAATACAAGTGTACCTTACCGTGAACTGCTTACTGACAAGCCCTTAACCAACAGTGTAGACCTTACCGTGAACTGCTTACTGACAAGCCCTTAACCAACAGTGTAGACCTTACCGTGAACTGCTTACTGACAAGCCCTTAACCAACAGTGTAGACCTTACCGTGAACTGCTTACTGACAAGCCCTTAACCAACAGTGTAGACCTTACCGTGAACTGCTTACTGACAAGCCCTTAACCAACAGTGTAGACCTTACCGTGAACTGCTTACTGACAAGCCCTTAACCAACAGTGTAGACCTTACCGTGAACTGCTTACTGACAAGCCCTTAACCAACAGTGTAGACCTTACCGTGAACTGCTTACTGACAAGCCCTTAACCAACAGTGTAGACCTTACCGTGAACTGCTTACTGACAAGCCCTTAACCAACAGTGTAGACCTTACCGTGAACTGCTTACTGACAAGCCCTTAACCAACAGTGTAGACCTTACCGTGAACTGCTTACTGACAAGCCCTTAACCAACAGTGTAGACCTTACCGTGAACTGCTTACTGACAAGCCCTTAACCAACAGTGTAGACCTTACCGTGAACTGCTTACTGACAAGCCCTTAACCAACAGTGTAGACCTTACCGTGAACTGCTTCCTGACAAGCCCTTAACCAACAGTGTAGACCTTACCGTGAACTGCTTACTGACAAGCCCTTAACCAACAGTGTAGACCTTACCGTGAACTGCTTACTGACAAGCCCTTAACCAACAGTGTAGACCTTACCGTGAACTGCTTACTGACAAGCCCTTAACCAACAGTGTAGGCCTTACCGTGAACTGCTTACTGACAAGCCCTTAACCAACAGTGTAGGCCTTACCGTGAACTGCTTACTGACAAGCCCTTAACCAACAGTGTAGACCTTACCGTGAACTGCTTACTGACAAGCCCTTAACCAACAGTGTAGACCTTACCGTGAACTGCTTACTGACAAGCCCTTAACCAACAGTGTAGACCTTACCGTGAACTGCTTACTGACAAGCCCTTAACCAACAGTGTAGACCTTACCGTGAACTGCTTACTGACAAGCCCTTAACCAACAGTGTAGACCTTACCGTGAACTGCTTACTGACAAGCCCTTAACCAACAGTGTAGACCTTACCGTGAACTGCTTACTGACAAGCCCTTAACCAACAGTGTAGACCTTACCGTGAACTGCTTACTGACAAGCCCTTAACCAACAGTGTAGACCTTACCGTGAACTGCTTACTGACAAGCCCTTAACCAACAGTGTAGACCTTACCGTGAACTGCTTACTGACAAGCCCTTAACCAACAGTGTAGACCTTACCGTGAACTGCTTACTGACAAGCCCTTAACCAACAGTGTAGACCTTACCGTGAACTGCTTACTGACAAGCCCTTAACCAAATGCAGTTCAAGAAGAGTTAAAGGAAATATTTACCGAATAAACTAAAGTAAAATATAATAAAAAAGTAACACAAAGTAATACAAAATGATGAGGCTAAATACAGGGGGGTACCGGTACCGAGTCAGTGTGCGGGGCTACAGGTTAGTTGAGGTCATTTTTGTACGTGAAGTGACTATGCATAGAAAATAAACAGAGAGTAGCAGCAGTGTACAAAAAAAAATGGAGGGAGGGGTCAACCAGTGACCTAAGCGACTTTGAGCGTGGTATGATAGTTGCCAGGTACGTGACTTTGAGCGTGGTATAATAGTTACCAGGTACGCTGGATCCAGTATCTCAGAAACAGCCACCCTCCTGGCTTTTCACACAACAGTGTCTAGGGTTTACAGAGAATGGTGCGACCAAATATCCAGTCAGCAGCAGTCCTGTGGGGGTCGAACACAGCTTGTTGATGAAAGACGTCGAAGGAGAATGGCAAGAGTCGTGCACGCTAACAGGCGGGCCACAGACAGACAAATAACCCCACAGCACAACAAGTGTCGTGCAGAATGGCATCTCGGAATGCTGCAATTTGTCGATCCTTGTCATGGATTGTTCTATTGCAGCAGACAACCACACCAGGTTCCACTCTTATCAGCTAAAAACAAGGAAGAAGTGGATCCAGTGGGCACACGATCATCAACCCTGGACAATTGAGTGCAAAAACATTGCCTGGTCTGACAAACCCCAGATCCTGTTGCATCATGCTGATGGCAGAGGCAGGGTTTGGCATAAGCAGCATGAGTCTATGGACCCATCCTGCCTGGTGTCAACAGTACAAGCTGGTGGCGGTGGTGTTCCGAGGTCCAATCAGCAGCAACTCGGCTACACAGCTGATGCCTGCTGGACTGTTCATTAACACGGTACTTCATTTTGTTTATCTGTCGGCCCCAGCCTCAAACTCAGGCCCTGTGTGTAGCTAACGGACCCTCTCTGCCCATTCATCGCCATTTGCCCGTTGTTGTCTGAGCTGTTTACCTGTTGTTGTCTTAGCTCTCCCAATCAACACCTGTGATTGCTTTATGCCTTTCTCTAATGCCAATATTTATTTTATTTTACCTGTATTTAACTAGGCTAGTCAGTTAAGAACAAATTCTTATTTTCAATGACGGCCTAGGAACAGTGGGTTAACTGCCTGTTCAGGCTGTTCTGCAGGCAACATTTTTTTGTGGGAATGAGTTAGTAGAAAACATGTATCAGATGGTGTGATGATCAGTTTTCTGTGGGAATGAGTTAGTAGAAAACATGTATCAGATAGAGATGGTGTGATGATCAGTTCTCTGTGGGAATGAGTTAGTAGACACAACATGTATCAGATAGAGATGGTGTGATGATCAGTTCTCTGTGGGAATGAGTTAGTAGAAAACATGTATCAGATAGAGATGGTGTGATGATCAGTTTTCTGTGGGAATGAGTTAGTAGAAAACATGTATCAGATGGTGTGATGATCAGTTTTCTGTGGGAATGAGTTAGTAGAAAACATGTATCAGATAGAGATGGTGTGATGATCAGTTCTCTGTGGGAATGGGTTAGTAGACACAACATGTATCAGATAGAGATGGTGTGATGATCAGTTTTCTGTGGGAATGGGTTAGTAGACACAACATGTATCAGATAGAGATGGTGTGATCAGTTTTCTGTGGGAAGGAGCTGAGACACAACATGTATCAGATGGTGTGATGATCAGTTTTTAATACTAAACAACTATTTAACGATACACAATCTTAGAAATGACTTCATATATTTATTAAATTGTCATTGTAGTCATTGATGAGAAAAGTGTTTTGGATGAATGCATTGAACTGAATCCATCTACCAATAAATAAAGTTTGTACATTTTTGCTGGTCAAACTCTTATTTTTTGTATAATTACATCGGGCCATGTCTCTCACCGGAAATGTGCTGCTGCATTCATCCCAGTCATCAACAACAGAGCATTGGGGTAGGTCCATGTCTGACAATGTGTGCGCAATTACAATAATAATTGAACATGTTCAATTAAAAAAATGATACATAACAAACATACTGTTGACACACAGGCTATGGTGTAATGGAATGTTTTGCCATGTGTGGCTGGTTTTGTGGATTTTGACACTTATGTCATAACCAGTCATAAAATAATGCAATATGTCTAAACAGGTCATGACAGTGTTATGGCAAGTTCTATCAGCTGTTGACATTATGACATGGTTATGACTGTGTCATAAAGTGTTATGACGCTGGGTGTAAAGTAGTGTTAGGGATTATTCTATAGTTAAAATATAATAGTGGGCTCTTTGAATACAGTGTTTGACATGACAAATTAAAATGCCAGGGAGCAGTTATTGTGACAACACGTTGGTTCCTACTCTTTCTCTTAGCTACTTCATGTAGCTAACATTCTTGCTTCACATATTCCTATTTGGTTTTGAAGATACTGTTTCCCAAACAACATGCTGATTTCGGTCTACAGCATCACTGGTATTATCAGGCTGCATAGCTAATTACGTTTGCTCTGACTCAGTACATTTATTAGATTGCTAGCTAGCGATTAGCGGCTAACAAAATTTAGGCCCAACTTGCTAAGAAAACACGAACTAGTAGTGTAATTTTAGAAAGCTAGTGGTTTATATTAAGAAGTAAAGAGAAAACAGCATCGTTGTCATCAACATTGTTGCATGTGCTGCATTGAACCTGCAGACGGAGCACAAGTGTCTCATGGTCGAGGAACAACAAATGCCTCATCGAGTGACAGGGGGCGGG
Organism: Oncorhynchus clarkii lewisi; assembly: GCF_045791955.1. Lineage (NCBI taxonomy): Eukaryota > Metazoa > Chordata > Actinopteri > Salmoniformes > Salmonidae > Oncorhynchus > Oncorhynchus clarkii. The sequence goes on from NC_092164.1 coordinate 3,689,854, forward strand.
GCTAGGTCTGCGTGGAAAGCGGCATGGAGAGAAGCGAAGTAAAATAGATGTTACACAGGGCGTATCCCATTTAACAAATCAAACATTAAAATACCGTTATAGGAAAAGTCCAAACCAAACGGGTCCGTGCAACAATACCAGTACGTCGTAAAATACGGTATACCGTCCAGCCCTACTTACAAAAATGTATAATCTTTATCCCACTGGAAGGGTGGGTTCAAAGAGGTGAAAGGCACTACAAATAGATGTTACACAGGGCGTATCCCACTTAACAAATCAAACATTAAAATACCGTTATAGGAAAAGTCCAAACCAAACGGGTCCGTGCAACAATACCAGTACGTCGTAAAATACGGTATACCGTCCAGCCCTACTTACAAAAATTTATAATCTTTATCCCACTGGAAGGGTGGGTTGAAAGAGGTGAAAGGCACTACAACTAAGAACTGGGGTGTATTCATTACGCCTTGCAACGGTAACCGTTTACCATTTAAAAAGCAAACAGAGCAAATGGAGCGAAATTGGGAGGGACCTACCGGAATTTGTCCAATAGAAACTCTCCTTGTCCTTGCAAAAAAATGTTTGGGGGGAGTAAACGGGTTCTAACAGACAATGTTTTACAACAGAATCGGCGTAATGAATCCACCCATTAGGAGGTTTAAAAAAAACACATATCTGAAAACCTAAGGTTCATCATGTTACATTATAGGTATGTGGTCAGGTGTTACATTGACAATTACAGGCTCTATTATTCACTCATCTGTTTCTCTCAATAGTTACTATTGGGGAATGGAACCTTGTGTTACCTTCCTCACACCACTACAGTATTCATTTCAACAGACCTTTTCCATGGTCCATTGTTACAGCTCAGTAAATGCCCAAGACTATATTGAGGGTCAAACTGTTGAAATGTCCATTATGTAAATAGTCTTGTAGAACTCTGGTGTGGGGAAAGGGAAATGCATTTAACCAAAATGTGTCTTCCACATTTAACCCAACCCCTCTGAATCAGAGAGGTGTGTGTGAGTGGGGGGTAGGCTGCCTTAATTGAAGTCATCGGCACCCGGGGAGCAGTTGTTAGGGGGTTAACTTCCTTTCTCATACTGTCAGATCTAATATGAAGAACTGAACACAACCATAAGAACCATTCATACTGTCAGATCTAATATGAAGAACTGAATACTAAACAGAAGAAGAGGTTGACCAGTACATATTCATGTAACTTTATTTTTCATTGGCAGATCAATAAAGTTTGCATCAATGCAGTTATCCAAACACATTCTTGATCAGTAACTAAAATAACTCATCTAGTTTTAAAGACAATTAATAAACACATGTATTAATTTCATAAACTGTGTATCATTAAATAAGGTTGTAAAATAATCCCCCCAAACTAATGGTGAAAAGTGATCATCGCTATCTGATACATGTTAGGGGTGGCGGAAGATAGCCTAGTGGCAGTAACCAAAAGGTTGCAAGAGGTTGCAAGATCAAATCCCCGAGCTGACAAGGTAAATCTGTTGTTCTGCCTCTGAACAAGGCAGTTAACCCACTGTTCCTAGGCCATCATTGTAAATAACAATTTGTTCTTAACTGACTTGCCTATTTAAATAAAGGTTCAATAAAACAAGTGTCCACTAGCTCCTTACCACAGAATACTGTGGTAACTTGGTCTCAGAGCAAAACGTATTATGTATTACAAAAACATCCATGCCACTCCATTTAGTATGTTAGGCCTACCAATAAAAACGTAACTAAAATATAAACTAAACATGTTGGTTTCATGAGCTGAAATAAAAAATTCCAGCAATATGCACAAAAACATAATTTCTCTCAAATGTTGTGCACAACTTTGTTTATATCTCTGTAAGTGAGCATTTCAGCCTTTGTCAAGATAATCCATCCACCTGACAGGTGTGGCATAAGATGCTGATAAAACAGCGGGGGACAATAAATGGCCACACAACATCAATGTCACAGATGTCTCAAGTTTAGGGAATATGCAATTGTCATGATGACTGCAGGAACGTCCACCATAGCCAGATAACTCAATATTTATATCTCTACCATAAGCAACCTCTCACGTCCTTTTGGAGAATTTGGCAGTACATCCAACTGGCCTCACAACTGCAGATCACATGTAACCACAGCAGCACAGGACCTCTTCACCTGCAAGATTGTGAGGGGGGGCGGGCTGAGTAGTATTTCAGTCTGTAATAAAAACCTTTTGTGGGGAAAAACTCATGCTGATTGGCTGGGCCTGGCTCCCAAGTGGGTCTATGCCCTCCCAAGTCCCACCCATGGCTGAGCCCCTGCTCAGTCATGTGAAATCCATAGATTAGAACCTGATTTATTTCAATTGCCTGATTTCCTTACACGAACTGTAAATATTTGAAATGGTTGTATTTAGATTGTTGTTTAGTATAATACGACTTATAGGATGTTATTATCGTATGTTACGATTTACAATTCGTATGTTATCTTACGCATTGCTATTCATACAATATGTTACGAACTTGTAATATGTATGATATGTTACAAATTCCAATTTGTTGTTACAAACATTAGCTAGGTTAGGGTGAGGGGCGTAATGTAGAGTTAAATGGGTTTAGGGAAAGGTTAGCTAACATGCTAAGTAGTTGCATGCTAAGCTAACATGCTAACATAGATAAAAAGTAGTAAGTAGTTGCAAAGTTGCTTAATTAGCTAAAATGCTAAAGTCCTCCTTGATGAGATTCAAACACACAGCCTTTGGCTAGACATTTAACTTACACGCCCAACCCTCCACAGAGCAGGAGTAAGGCTTCTCTCCTGTGTGTATACATTGGTGTGTGTTAAGTTGCTATGGTGAGAGAAACTCACCCAAATGTCAGAGCAGATGTAAGCATGCTTCTCTCATGAGTGTGTTCTCTGATGAACTTTTAGCTCAGTTGCTGTTTTGAAGCATTTTACAAAGGCAGAGCAGGAGTATGGCTTCTCTCCATGTATATGTTGATGTTTTTTTAAGGTATCCAGTCGAGAGAAACTTACCCCACAGTCAGAACAGGAGTAAGGCTTTTCTCCTGTATGTGTTCTCTGGTGAACTTTTAGATGAGTTGATGTTTTGAAGCACTTTCCACAGTCAGAACAGACATAAGGCTTCTCTCCTGTGTGTGTTCTCTGATGAACTTTTAGCTCATTTGATGTTTTGAAGCACTTTCCACAGTCAGAACAGACGTAAGGCTTCTCTCCTGTGTGTGTTCTCTGATGAACTTTTAGATGAGTTGATTTTGTGAAGCATTTTCCACAGTCAGAGCAGACGTAAGGCGTCTCTCCTGTGTGTGTTCTCTCATGAACCTTAAGCTCAGTTGATGTTTTGAAGCATTTTACACAATCAGAGCAGATGTAAGGTTGCTCTCCTGTGTGTGTTCTCTGATGAACTTTAAGCTCATTTGTTGTTTTAATTTTTTTTCCACAGTCAGAGCAGGAGTATGGCTTCTCCCTTGTATGTATTCGTCCATGTGATTTTAAATGGGAAAGTTGAGAGAAACTAGTCCCACAGTCAGAGCAGATGTAAGGCTTCTCTCCTGTGTGTGTTCTCTGATGTACTTTTAGCTCCTTTAATGTTTTAAAACATTTCCCACAGTCAGAGCAGGAGTATGGCTTCTCCCCTGTATGTGTGTTCTCTGATGAACTTTTAGCTCAGTTGATGTTTTGAAATATTTTACACAGTCAGAGCAGGAGTAAGGCTTCTCTCCTGTATGTATACGTTCATGTGATTTTAAGTTGGAAAGTTGAGAGAAACTAATTCCACAGTCAGGGCAGAAGAAAGGCTTCTCTCCTGTGTGTGTTCTTTGATGAACTTTTAGATCACTTGATGTTGTGAAGCATTTTCCACAGTCAGAGCAGACGTAAGGCTTCTCTCCTGTGTGTGTTCTCTGGTGAACTTTTAGCTCATTTAATGTTTTAAAACATTTTCCACAGTCAGAGCAGGAGTATGGCTTCTCCCCTGTATGTATACGTTCGTGTCTTTTTAAGTGGGAAACTCGAGAGAAACTAGTTCCACAGTCAGGGCAGAAGAAAGGCTTCTCACCTGTGTGTGTTCTCTGATGGACTTTTAGCTCATTTAATGTTTTAAAACATTTTCCACAGTCAGAGCAGGAGTATGGCTTCTCCCCAGTATGTATACGTTTGTGTCTTTTTAAGTGGGAAACTCGAGAGAAACGAGTTCCACAGTCAGGGCAGTAGAAAGGCTTCTCTCCTGTGTGTGTTCTCCGATGAAGTTTTAGCACCGTTGATGTTTTGAAGCATTTTCCACAGCCAGAGCAGGAGTAAGGCTTCTCTCCTGTGTGTATTTTTAGGTGTAGTTTTAGCTTTGATAGAAATGGGAAAATCTCTTCACAATGTGGGCAGAGATGAGACCTCTTAGCTCTGTCATCTTCCTGCTGTTGCTCTCTGGATGTAGATAATGTCTCAACATGGTATCCTGTGTGAACATCAGAAGAACCAGTTAGTTGGTGTGATATACATGTCAATCAAATGTATTTTATGAAGCCCTTTTTACATCAGAAGATGTCACAAAGTGCTTAACAGAAACCCAGCCTAAAATCCCCAAAGAGCAAGCAATGCAGATGTAGAAGCACAGTGGCCAAGAAAAACTCCCTAGAAAGCAGGAACCTAGGAAGAAACCTAGAGAGGAACCAAGCTCAGAGCGGTGACCAGTCAGTCCTCTTCTGGCCATACCGGGTGACAGGTAGCCTAGTGGTTAGAGCAACCGAAAGATTGCAAGATCGAATCCCCGAACTGAGAAGGTAAAAATCTGTCGTTCTGCCCCTGAACAAGGCAGTTAACCCACTGTTCCTAGGCCGTCATTGAAAATAAGAATTTGTTCTTAACTGACTTGCCATGTTAACCTGTTTGAGCGCATGTCCAAACGCTAGCCGGACATCTACGACAACATCCGGTGAAATTGCAGAGCGCGAAATTCAGAATACAAAAATCGTAATATTAACTTCTTGAGTGTAGGGGGCAGTATTTTCGTTTTAGGCTAAAAAACGTACCCATTTGAAACTGCCTATTTCTCAAGCCCAGAAACTAGAATATGCATATAATCAGATTAGGATAGAAAACACTCTAAAATTTCCAAAACTGTCAAAATATTGTCTGTGAGTATAACAGAACTGATATTGCAGGTGAAAACCTGAGGAAAATCCAACAAGGAAGTGCTGTTTTTCCTGAAAGCTCTCTGTTCCACTGGATGCCTTGCCTCCATTTAAAGGGATATCAACCAGATTCCTTTTCCTATGACTTCCTCAAGCTGTGTACAGTCTTTAGACATCATTTCAGGCTTTTATTTTGAAAAATGAGCGAGAAAGAACCCATTGCGTCAGTGGATGGCTGGGTGCCAGCAGAGTTTTTCATGCGCAACAGCCATTTTCTCTCGCTCGCCTTTGGAAGAAGCAACATTCCGGTTGACATGTTATCGATTATATACTGTAAAATCAACCTGAGGCTTGATTATAAAAAAACATTTGACATCTTTCTACGCACTTTACGGATACTATTTGGAATTTTCGTCTGCGATGTCGTGACCGCTCGAGCCTGTGGATTTCTGAACATAACGCGCCAAACAAATGGAGGTATTTTGGATATAAAAATAATCTTTATGGAACAAAATTAACATTTATTGTGTAACTGGGACTCTCGGGAGTGCAAACATCCGAAGATCATCAAAGGTAAGCGATTTAATTTATTGCTTTTCTGACTTTCGTGACCAGTCTACTTGGCTGCTAGCTGTTTGAAATATTTTGTCTACTGAGAGAGATGTTCTTACATAAACGCTTGTTATGCTTTCGCCGAAAAGCTTTATTGAAATCTGACACGCCAGGTGGATTAACAACAAGTTAAACTGTGATGATAATGATCCCGCTAACGGGATGGGTGCGTCAAGAAGTTAAACATTCATGAAAATACAAGTGTCTTACAACATTTAAAAGCTTCTTGTTAATCCAACTGCGTTGTCAGATTTCAAAAAGGCTTTAAGGAGAAAACATACCAAGCTGAGGACAACGCACCACATCAAAATACTTTTTCAACCAGCACAGGCGTCACAAAATCACAGACAACAATTAAATAAATCACTTACCTTTGAAGATCTTCCTCTGTTTGCAATCCCAAGGGTCCCAGCGACACAATGAATGGTAATTTTGTTCGATAAAGTCCTTCATTATATCCCAAAAATGTCAGTTTAGTTGGCGCACTTCATTCAGTAATTCACTCGTTCAACATGCACACAAACAAATCCAAAAAGTTACCGGTAAAGTTCGTCTAAACAAGTCAAACGATGTTTCTAATTAATCCTCAGGTATTCTAATATCTAAATAAACAATAATATTTAATACGGAGAATAGTGTGTTCAATAGCGAAGATGAATAACGAAGAGCGCACTCTCAATGATGCGCGCATCATGACTACTTTTCTAATGGGGCACACCCTGGAAAAACTACAAATACTTGTTCATTTTTCAAAAAACAAGCCTGAACCCCTTTTAAAGACTGTTGACATCTAGTGGAAGCCATATGAACTGCAATCTGGGTCCTATCTATTTGAATATCCCATAGGCAAGCATTGAAAAAAACGGTGACCTCAAAAAATAAAAAATCCGAATGGATTTTCCACAGGTTTTCGCCTGCCATATCAATTCTGTTATACCCACAGACATTATTTTAACAGTTGTAGAAACTTCAGAGTGTTTTCTATCCAATGCTATCAATTATATGCATATCCTAGCTTCTGGGCAGTTTACTTTGGGCACGTCAGTCATCCGAAATTCCGGACAATAATCAGTATGTAAAGGAAGTTAAATAAAGGTAACATTTTTAAAAAGTAAAAAAAATAAAAATACACTACCATTAGTGGTGAAATAAATGAATAAATTCTAAAGTTTGGGGTTACTTACAAATGTCCTTGTTTTGAAAGAAAAGCACATTTTTTGTCCATTCAAATAATGTCAAACTGATCAGAAATATATTGTTAACGTTGTAAATGACTTTTGTAGCTGGAAACGGCTGAAGATCTCGTACAATGCAGTGTAATACTCCCTTCACAAAACAGCGCGAACTGGCCCTAACCAGAATAGCGTCTAGAAGGCCAGCATCCCGGAGTCGCCTCTTCACTGTTGACGTTGAGAGTGGCGTTTTGCAGGTACTATTTAATGAAGCTGCCAGTTGAGGACTTGTGAGACGTCTGTTTCTCAAACGAAACACTCTAAAAATACTTGTCCTCTTGCCCAGTTGTGCACCGGGGCCACCCACTCCCCTTTCTATTCTAGTTAGAGACAGTTTGCGCTGTTCTGTGAAGGGAGTAGTACACAGTGTTGTACGAGATTTTCAGTTTCTTGGCAATTTCTCACATTGAATAGCCTTCATTTCTCAGAACAAGAATAGACTGATGTTTCTGGCCATTTTGAGCCTGTAATCTAACTGACAAATGACCCAGATACTAAACTAGTCTAAAGAAGGACCGTTTTATTGCTTCTTTAATCAGCACCACAGTCTTCAGCTGTGCTAACATAATTGCAAAAGGGTTTTGTAATGATCAATTAGCCTTTTAAAATGATAAACTTGGATTATCTAACACAACATGCCATTGGATCACAGGAGTGATGGTTGCTGATAATGGGCCTCTGTACATCTATTTAAAAAAAAATCTGTTTCCAGCTACAAGTCATTTACAACATTAACAACGTCTCCACTGTATTAATGGTCAATTTGATGTTATTTTAATGGACCATAAAAACATAATTTTCTTTCAAAACAAGGACATTTCTAAGTGACCCTAAACTTTTCAACAGTAGTGTATGTATTCATTTCAGTAGACTGTATGGGAATGGGAATACATGGGAATAAAACTATTCTAAAACTGGGTAGGAGTCAAAAACTACAAAGAGTCAAAAGTGGTGAAAATGATGAGCTATATCATCCTCCACTCAATATCACAAGGGTTAGTAACTACACAGACTCATTTCATACCATCCTCCACTCAACATCACAAGGGTTAGTAACTACAGACTCATTTCATATCATCCTCCACTCACTATCACAAGGGTTAGTAACTACACAGACTCATTTCATATCATCCTCCACTCACTATCACAAGGGTTAGTAACTACACAGACTCATTTCATATCATCCTCCACTCACTATCACAAGGGTTAGTAACTACACAGACTCATTTCATATCATCCTCCACTCACTATCACAAGGGTTAGTAACTACACAGACTCATTTCATATCATCCTCCACTCACTATCACAAGGGTTAGTAACTACACAGACTCATTTCATATCATCCTCCACTCAACATCACAAGGGTTAGTAACTACACAGACTCATTTCATATCATCCTCCACTCAACATCACAAGGGTTAGTAACTACATAGACTCATTTCATATAATCCTCCACTCAATATCACAAGGGGGATAGAAGAATTTGTATGTTTAAAGTAATGACTAAGATATTTCACCCTGAAACTGTATCACTGTGTGTGAAATCCATTAGACACATAAGACTATAAGTTGGTAATATGTTGGCAGGATATAATTACAACATTATGTTCCTTACAGGACATTCTGTCCCCACCCGGAGTGGAGAAACTGTTAGGCTTGCAGAAAATGATGAAACATGTTGCAGAATATGATAAACAATGTAAGTGTACAGTGGAACAATACAGCCATCCTAAAGCGGGGTGGGGTTCTCGACTGATGTGTGTATAAAAGATGGGCTCTGAACTTGAGAGGGCAGAGCTCTCTGAATAAAGAACTGATCATTTGTATGCTGGGACTCTGTTTATTAAAACTTAGAGCCTTACAACCTCTAGGATACAGATGGAGTTATAAAATAGTTCCGTTAGAACATTGGGATAGAAATTCTCGTGACAAAGGGGGTTAGTAACTACACAGACTCATTTCAGAGAACTTCAAAACACTGGCAGTTTGTCTACTTCACTTCTTTAGTCTACACTCTGATCACTCCAGATAGACCAGTGAATAAAACAAATGCTGGCAATACTGTTGTCATCCATACAAGTCTTAGCAGCATGAAATAACATCTACAATGCATTCAAAAAGTATTCAGACCCCTTGACTTTTTCCACATTTTGTTACATTAGTCTTATTCTAAAATTGAGTCAATTGTTTTTTTCCCCTCATCAATCTACACACAATACCCCATTATGACATCACAATAGCCCATTATGACAAAGCAAAAACAGGTTTTTAGAAATAACTGAAGTATTACATTTACGTAAGTATTCAGACCCTTCAGACAATAGTTAGTTGAAGCACCTTTGGCAGCGATTACAGCCTTGAGTCTTGTTGGGTATGAAGCTACAAGCTTGGCACACTTGTATTTGGGGAGTTTCTTCCATTCTTCTCTGCAGATCCTCTCAAGCTCTGCCAGGTTGGATGGGGAGCATCTCTGAAAAGCTATTTTCAGGTCTCTCCAGAGATGTTTGATCGGGTTCCGGTCCGCGCTCTGGCTGGGCCACTCAATGACATTCAGAAACTTGTACCGAAGCCACTCCCACATTGTCTTGGCTGTGTGCTTAGGGTCATTGTCCTGTTGGAAGGTAAACCTTCACCCCAGTCTGAGGTCCCGAGCGCTTTCAAGTAGGTTTTCATCAAGGATCTCTCTATACTTTGCTACGTTAATCTTTCCCTTGATCCTGACTAGTCACCCAGTCCCTGCCGCTGAAAAACATCCCCACAGCATGCTGCTGCCACCAACATGCTTCACCGTAGGGATGGTGCCAGGTTTGCTCCAGACATGCTGCAGAGATGGTTGTCCTTCTGGAAGGTTCTCATCTCCACAGAGGAACTCTGGAGCTCTGTCAGAGTGACCATCGGGTTCTTGGCCACCTGCCCGAACAAGGCCCTTCTCCCCCGATTGCTCAGTTTGGCCGGGTGGCCAGCTCTAGTAAGAGTCTTGGTGGTTCCAAACTTCTTGCATTGAAGAATAATGGAGGCCTCTGTGTTCTTGGTTACCTTCTATGCAGCAGAAATGTTTTGGTACCGGTCCCCAGATCTGTGCCGACATAATCCTGTCTCGGAGCTCTACAGACAAATCCTTCCACCTCATGACTTGGTTTTTACTCTGACATGCACTGTCAACTGTTGGACCTGACATAGACAGGTGTGTGCCTGTCCAAATCATGTCCAATCAATTGAATTTACCACAGGTGGACTCCAAGTTGTAGAAACATCTCAAGGATCATCTCATAGCAAAGGGTCTGAAAACTTAAACGTAGATAAGCAATTATAATTTTCTTTGACATTTGCAAGAATTTCTAAAAATCCTGTTTTGGCTTTGTCATTATGGGGTATTGTGATGTCATAATGGGGTATTGTGTGTAGATTGACAAGGAAAAACATGTCATCAATTTTAGAATAAGGCTGTAACGTACCAAAATGGGAAGGGGTCTGACAGTGCCTTGACTTTTTCCACATGTTGTTATGTTACAGCCTTATTCTAAAATTTAATTTAAAAAAATATTCAGCAATCTACACACCCCCATAATGACAAAGCTAAAACAGGATCTGACATTTTGGCAAATTTATTAAAAATAATTTAAAAAGCAAAGAAAAACAAGAGACTCAAAATTGAGTTCAGATGCTTCCTGTTTCATTGATCATCCTTGAGATGTTTCTACAACTTGATATATAAAACATTAAATATACACTACTGTTCAAAAAATGTGGGGTCACTTAAAAATGTCCTTGTCTTGAAAGAACAGCACATTTTGTGTCCATTAAAATAACATCAAATTGATCAGAAATACAGTATCGACATTGTTATTGTTGTAAATGACTATTGTAGCTGGAAACGGCAGATATTTTATGGAATATCTACAAAGGCGAACAGAGGCCCATTATCAGCAACCATCACTCCTGTGATCCAATGGCATGTTGTGTTAGCTAATCCAAGTTTATCATTAGAAAACCCTTCTGAATTTATGTTAGCACAGCTGAAAACGGTGGTGCTCATTAAAGAAGCAATAAAACTGGCTATTGCAACTCTGCCTAGAAGGCCAGCATCCCGGAGTCGCCTCTTCACTGTTGACGTTGAGACTGGTGTTAAGTGACCCCAAACTTTAGAATTGAGCTCAGGTGCATCCTGTTTCCATTGATCATCATTGAGATGTTTCTACAACTTTATACAAACAATGGTGTTTGTTTAGTAAAGTTAGATCAATGTCTTGGACGATCACCTAATGATTAATTAGTAGTCCACATCACCAAATATTATAGCATAACATTACTGTTACAACAAAAACAACACCTACTTTCTTAGGAGATTTTAGGATGGTTTGCTGAATCGTCCCAAACTCAACAGCACGCCATTAGGCAGAATGTGCTTTGATTAAAACAAAATACAGTAAGTCTATATAATTTAACACCATCTGTTCTAATTTGATAAACAAACAATAATTCAAGAAGATTTAAATGCATATTCCCATGAAATTGATTGAGATCAAACGATTGGCATGCAGACGCAGCTTGATCATTTCACTGGTAAAACGTGAAGAATTATCATTCAATATTGACAGTGATGATGCCATGGCCTATTTTGAAATGAGGTATGCCTAACTTGGTGATTGAGGGTATTAAACATGTTCAATGTTTTTGAGACAATGTGTGGGCAAAGGCAGGCGTTACAAGTTCTTTAAATTTGCTTCGCTGTGGAGTCTTGAGTTATTCAGGGATGTGTGATGTCAGAATTACAGAATTCAACCAAGCAATAGACTGGTCATAACTTATGGAGGTCTAATATATGAATATAACTTCTAGATAGAACCAGCTCTTACCTTGACTAAGAGTTGTCCTAATCTTCTCCTCTTCTTCTTCATCTTTAATGTTGACATTCAGCTCCAGTGTTTGACTGCAGTCTTCCAGCTTCACTGATGCCATCTCTGGATCCTGCAGTGCAAACTGGGCTCCACTGTCACAATCAGGACCCAGTGACTGTAGGTTTCTACTCAGTGTGGAAGGAGAGGCAGGCTGTGTTTGTCCTCACTGTTGATGTTACTGGCCTCAGACTTAATCTGAGTCGGTCTGTAGTAATAAAGACAAACGGACACAAAAGTTATTTTCTTGACAGTTCTGGCACTTTATTCTGTAAAAATATTTTCTATTTTTTAATGTTCAATTATCTCATTTCAGTCGATCAGGTAGATAATCCTTGACAAAACATTCATTCACATTAGACAAAGTACACATTTTAAATTGCACAACATAAATACACTTAATCTATAGTAGATTTCCTAAATTCACATAAATGCATAAATGACTCAAAAACCATTTAGTACAAGATCACAGTGTGTTTCAGGCAGCACTATGTACTATTTTCCTGAATAACCTTGTCTTCACTGTATTATTTCACTCACAGAAAACAATTGTATGTCCCATTCACACCATATTAAGAATTATCAGGGGTCGTACAGTGGCAAGTCAAATTCAAGGACTTTTCAGGCACTAATATTAATTTACTTGAAGCCCCGTGTGAAAACCCTGAATTATAGATAAATATAGAAACAACTGAATGTGTCTGAATATTAGTAAAGAACTGATAATCATTACATTCAGCTTCAGAACTGTGGAGCAACTGAAATGTTCTCTCTCTGATGAGGCACTACCTGCACTGAAGTCCGTTGATGCAGACCTCCTATGGTATCATGGAGGTCCACAAACAAACCTTTAAGGTGCAGGTCTGTCTAATTCTGTACTAAGAAAATAAACCAAGAAATCCCTATTAACTTCTACCACACCCTCCCCTTCCCCGAAAAACCCTCCCACACCCCCCAATAAACTATATCAATAGATCCCTTTCTGTGTTTGCAAACATTGGGGTCTATATCATGCTGAGACAATCCACCCCCAGGTTATCCAGCTTATCAAAAACTATACCGACAGTAACATCTGTTACCCCCAACAACTCTGCTGCAGTTTACAAGATAACTTTCAACCTGGTATTTCTGCTTTACACAATCCAAGTTGTTGATAACCTCACCAATAAAAGCTATGAAGTACATATTATTCACTATTAAAGTATCCTTTGTCACAGTGCATTTATGGACGCAAGATTTCTGAACAGGCCTCGAAACCATGTCAGGAAAAGTAGAAAGACCAGTTCTGACAGTAGGTCCTCTTACTACAGGACCAGCCATGGAAGCTCCATCAGTCTGACAGTAGGTCCTCTTACTACAGGACCAGCCATGGAAGCTCCATCAGTCTGACAGTAGGTCCTCTTACTACGGGACCAGCCATGGAAGCTCCATCAGTCTGCACTGTAGTTCCACCAGTCTGTCTTACAGCCTCTGCATATGATGCATCATGACAGATTTTATATCTCTGAGCATCTCTCTGCACCTGGCATCCACCAAATGCTGCTCTGTGTGTCCTCCCCAAAAATGCAACACTTAACAGTCACATTGCTCCAACATTCACTGTAATCATGTTCCCCACCACACTTGGCACATCTTTTCACTCAACAGCTACATGTCCCATTCTTTGGCATTTAAAAACACTGTGATGATTGACCTTTGCTGATCCAGTTTCAACTGTTCTGCTATGGAACCCTGACCTGTTCACCGGACGTGCTACCTGTCCCAGATCTGCTGTTTTCAACTCTCTAGAGACAGCAGGAGCGGTAGAGATACTCTCAACGATCGGCTATGAAAAGCCAACTGACATTTACTCCTGAGGGGCTGACCTGTTGCACCCTCGACAACCACTGTGATTATTATTTGACCCTGCTGGTCATCTATAAACATTTGAACATCTCCACCCAGCACAGCCAGAAGAAGACTGGCCACCCCTCATAGAATGTTTCCTCTCAAGGTTTCTTCCTAGGTTCTGGCCTTTCTAGGGAGTTTTTCCTAGCCACTGTGCTTCTACACCTGCATTGCTTGCTGTATGGGGTTTTCTGCAGGGTTTCTGTACAGCACTTTGTGACATCAGCTGATGTAAGAAGGGCTTTATAAATACATTTGATTGGTTGATTGATGAGGCTGGGTCAAATTCTCTGACATTGAAGCTAAGGAATCCTATTCTGTACTTTTCCAGACAAAACCTTCTAACACCTCAACAGCACTGATAAGCTTTCACTTCTTTAACCCTCTTTCCTACTGATCAACCTTTAGGCTTCAACCACTCTGTCTCCCTTCACATGTTCTTTAACAATATCATCCATGGACATAGATATTGGGACCTCAGAGATTATTACTCCCTTTAATGTAGCATCAGCTCCAGGGTCATGGCGTCTGAGCTTCGTCCCATTATGATTTTCCATTTGATGAATCTTCCCTTGCTGAACCTGACCAGCACAAGATATTAACAATCTACCATTTATTTTTTACTTCACCTTTATTTAACCAGGTTGGCTAGTTGAGAACAAGTCCTAATTTACACAGATGAGGCCCAGTTTAACTTCACCTCCCTTTTTATAGCCTTGGTTAATCAGGGTGTAAACGAGACCCTGTGGCCCCTCAAACACCATCCCAACTTTCCACTGTGACACATTATTACTCTAGCTCCCTACAGTGGGCCTCTAGAGTTACCATTGCTTCCAGTATCATCAGTATCTGTTCTTCTTTGGTCTGTAGTGCAAAGACATTTCACATACTAGGCCCTCATCCTCCTGCTCCATATCATCAGAACTGTCCCCCACATTGATCGCATTTCAGCACAGCTGTTGCTTCTCAAACTCTCCATTTCCATTGTTTCAGGAGTATCAAACTCACTCTATTGAGGGCCAATTCTCATCAGGTTTTCCTTTCAATTAAAACCTAGACAATCAGATGAGGGGAGTTCCTTTCTAAATAGTGACCTTAATTCATTAATCAAGTACAGGTGTGGAGCGAAAACCCGCAGACACTTGGTCCTCCATGGAATGGGTTTGACACGTGCTCCGATTCATCCGCATTAATCGACGCCATTCCATGCAGTTGGCCTCTCTCTCCAAATGGTGAAGGATAACTTCAGTTAGCTTCCCTCTATTTTGACACTCCATCACGCAGCCTCATGTCGCCATTTCACCACGAGCAAAGTCCTAGAAAGTCGACCGAAACCGTTGAAGCCGCCACTTGACCAGCCTCTTCCGAACCATCCCGATCTCGCGAGTTTACATGAAAGAAACAGTGTATGTAAACTCGTGAGAACAGGATGGTTCGGACGTGGCTATTTACCAGCTCATAAAGAACATTTTACACAAAACCAAGAACATGTAAAAACTAACTCGAATAAGTGGAATCTTTATGAAATTACTTTGAGGAAATTGTGTACATACACTCAGATAAACCCAATGTCTAGCTATGTGACTTGTAAAATCGTTTTTAATCACGTTCTTCACTCACTCGTTTTGACCCTAAAACAACACATACAATTAAAACCTTTACAAAACGTGATAATACCTTGACGGATTTGTTACCTAATATATTATTTCGACATTAGAAAGTTTAAACGTGCTATTACATACCTGTAATAATACATTTGAAACGGACACAACCACTATAGACATAACAGCACAGTTCTGTCGTTTTCTACCCGGAACTTCCTGTTCCCAACTACGACAGTGTACAGCGTAATCTTCTTCTCTGGTATACTGACATTTACACAAATATAACGTGTCTGCCGCCACCTACTGTACGGTTAGTAAACTGTAAAAAGAAAATCATGTCCATTGCGGAAACAACGACATCAAAACAAAATACAATAATAGATCAAATAAAAAACATCGCAATGGAAGGTATCCTAGTGGTTAGAGCGTTGGGCCCGTAACCAAAAGGTTGCTAGATCGAATCAATGAGGTGACAAGGTAAAAATCTGTTGTTCTGCCTCTGACCAAGGCAGTTGATCCACTATTCCTAGGCCATCATTGTAAATAAGAATGTGTTCTTAATTGACTTGCCTAGTTCAATAAAAAATCTATTTAAAAAAAGTGTATACTAGCTCCTTCCCACAAAATACTGCAGAGGGACAACCTGGTCTCAGAGCAAAACGTATTATATGTTACAAAAACATCCATGCCACTCCATTTAGTATGTAACATTACATTACAATATAAACTGAACTAAAATATAAACAAAACATGTGAAGTGTTGGTTTCATGAGCTGAAATAAAAAAATACAGAAATGTTCCATATGCACAAAAAGCTAATGTCTCTCAAATGTTGTGCACAACTTTGTTTATATCCCTGTTAGTGAGCATTTCAGCCTTTGCCAAGATAATCCATCCACCTGACAGGTGTGGCATATCAAGATGCTGATAAAACAGCATTATCATTACACAGGTGCACCTTGTGCTGGGGGACAATAAAAGGCAATGGTGGCACCAGCTTCCATCTGATGCTAAAGTCCTCCTGGTGAGATTCAAACACGCAACCTTTGGCTAGACGTTTGAGTTACACTCACACCCTTCCACAGAGCAGGAGTAAGACTTCTCTCCTGTGTGAAAACGGTGTGTTTTTAAGTTGCTCTGGTGAGAGAAACTCACCCCACAGTCAGAACAGATATAAGGCTTCTCTCCTGTGTGTGTTCTCTGATGAACATTTAGCTCAGTTGATGTTTTAAAACATTTTACACAATCAGAGCAGGAGTATGGCTTCTCTCCTGTATGTATATGTTGGTGTGTTTTTAAGGTATACAATTGGGAGAAACTCTTCCCACAGTCAGGGCAGACGTAAGGCTTCTCTCCTGTATGTATACGTTCATGTGATTTCAAGTGGGAAAGTTGAGAGAAACTAGTTCCACAGAAAGGCTTCTCTCCTGTGTGTGTTTTCTGATGAACTTTTAGCTCATTTGATGTTTTGAAGCATTTTCCACATTCAAAGCAGGAGTAAGGCTTCTCTCCTGTGTGTATTTTTAGGTCAATTTTTAGCTTTGATAGAAATGGGAAAATCTCCTCACAATGTGGGCAGTGATGAGACCTCTTAGCTCTGTGATCTTCCTGCTGTTGCTCTCTGGATGTAGAGAATGTCTCAACATGGTATCCTGTGTGAACATCAGAAGAACCAGTCAGTTGGTGTGATATACATGTCAGTCAAATTTATTTTATGAAGCTTTTTACATCAGTAGTTGTCACAAAGTGCTTAACAGAAACCCAGCCTAAAATCCACAAAGAGCAAGCAATGCAGGTGTAGAAGCACAGTGGCCACAAAAAAACTCCCTAGAAAGCAGTAACCTAGGAAGAAACCTAGAGAGTAACCAGGCACAGAGCGGTGACCAGTCCTCTTCTGGCCATACCCTAGCCTAGTGGTTAGAGCAACCGGAAGGTTGCAAGATCGAATCCCCGAGCTGACAAGGTAACAATCTGTCATTCTGCCCCTGAACAAGGCAGCTAACCCACTGTTCCTAGGCCGGCTGTTGTCAAATCGATCCGGTTAACAGGATTTCAGCCGGAAGAACAGTCTAAAATCACATTACATAATTTCACAAATAGTTCCATCTTTACTCATTCATTCTATACAACTACTAGATGTAAGCCTCATAACTGAGACTTTTGTATAAACAGTACTATGGTAATGTGGCTGTATTGTCGCTCATGAGTTTACCAAAATTGTACCAAACGGACCAGTTCGTAGCTCATTACTTCACCGATCTTTTATACATTCTCCAGAACATGAATGTCGTTCGGTTCTCCAGTTCTGTGAGGTGGAAGAAATTCCTTTGTTCTCTCTATGAAACTCACTCTCTCTCTATACTTTCTGGCCATGAGGCAGGATTCTCCTCCAGGAATTTACGACCTGAGGTCACAGCAGCCTGGGTGTAGGAGCAACAGAGAGAGGGGGATGGTGCATAGGGAGGGGGTTGTGCTCACTGTTCCCAAAGAGGGCAACGTCATGACAGCAGGTAGTTTGCCCCTGGTGTTGCGTTGTGCAAACCTCACCATTCTCTGGAGAGCCTTGCGGTTGATGGCGGCGCAGTTGGCATACCAGGCTGTGATACAGCCCGACAGGATGCTCGATTGTGCATCTGTAAAAGTTTGTCAGGGTTTTGGGTGACAAGCCAATTTCTTCAGCCTCCTGAGGTTGAAGAGGCGCTGTTGCGCCTTCTTCACCACACTGTCTGTGTGGGTGGACTATTTCAGTTTGTCTGTGATGCATCGGCCCAGGAACGCAACTTTAATTTCAACTTGCTGTCTTGTTCAGCTTCAGAAAAACAGTAAATATGTCACTTGAAACATAGTGTTTTGTAATTCATTAGACAAAAGAAAAGAGTTTGACCAGTACAAATTCATATACAAACTTTATGTTTCATTGGCAGATCAATTTAGCTGGCTTGAATGTGGTTTTCCAAACACATTTATTATCAATGACTAAAATAACAAATCTAGTTTAGAAAATACAATTTAATAAACACATGTAGTCAGTCATTCCATAGCCTGTTTATAATTAAAGAAACAGTCATTTAGTAGTAAAAACATTATCCCAAACTAGTGGCGAAAACTGATCATCACAACATCTCTATCTGATACATGTTGTCTTCGACATCATTCCCACAGAAAACTGCAGAGGGAAGCACTACCACCCAGTCAACTCACAGATTTGCTGAGGGAGACAAGGGTGGCTATGATCCTGTGCTTAAGCAGACACCTCCAGCAGCGTGATGGGCTGCAGTGATGGGCACCAATATGGAAAGTATATATCAATAACAGTAGGATTTTTTCAAACTGATATCGATACCAAACTCAGGAGGTTGGAGGCACTTTAATTGGGGAGGCCAGGTTGATGGTAATAGATGGAATGGTATCAAATACATCAAACACATGGTTTCCATGGTTTCCAGGTGTTTGATGCTGTTCCATTCGCTTCGTTCCAGCCATTATTATGAACCGTCCTCCTCTCAGCAGCCTCCATTGAGATCATATCTATTTCAATGAATAACAATGCAACTGTCTACACTTCACTTCCATGGCTTTTTGAAACTGATGCTGGATGCTGGTTAGGCCAAGTGTGATTGTTCTGGGTGTCTAACATACCTCAACAGTTTGAATACAATAGGAATCAATTGAATGCCCGTGGTCAAGTGGTTGTTGCTAAATTGAGAAGGTTTTGAGCGAAGGCTGTTCTACTATACATAAAAGTGTAGGTTAACAGCAAAGATAAACCAATATCACAATATGCCTTGCTCATATCTATATCAAACAAAATCAATATCATATCTAATTGTCTATATTGGTTCGCACCACAAATTGTTTCATTGTGAGTTCAACCTTAAGGGCAAATCCAAGTTAATATATTTTCAATAGAAGCTAACAAAACACAGCACAACTGACAAGGTGCCAACTGGGCACAAAATGGTTGAATCAACGGTGTTTCAACATAATTTATCAACGTATTGTGACGTGGAATGTTAGTGTAGAACACTGTACATTGGATTTGCAAAAGCTGTTGTTTTGAGGTTCAACCACGGAATTATGGCATCATGTTAACCAATTTTCAATATAGTTAAACCTTGTATAAATAGGTTGAATATATGTTGCATTTGTACCGTAGAAACAACGTTAGATCTTCAACTTTATATCCACTATCAGAAAAGACAATAGGCTGGCCAGCACCTCCTAGTGGAGAGTTGATTCATCTACAGCTATCCTTTTGGTCTGTCATCCACCGTGGACAAATTTTAATGAGTAGGTGAGATGATGTCACCTCACCTGAGGCAAAGCAAAACATGTGATTGGCTGTTCAGATTCAGCTCAACAGACAGTAATATTGATTGATTTCATTAGTGATTTTTCAGACTTTGGTGATTACATCTGCCAATAACGCACCCTCAGACTGTTTTTCTCGTCACTCAATGACATTCAAGATTGGTGCCTCAAACTCCCTCCCTCTCTCTCGACTTGACAACAGCTGTTCAACTCCCGCCATGCCTGCTATGAATGAGGGACTTGGTGGTTCACTTTGAGCAGATGAACATACAGGAAGTAGAAACTTCCCTTTTTTTATACAGGAAGTAGAAACTTCCTTTTTTTTTAACAAAAAACGTAATGTTGTTAATATACTAATGACTATATGCCAGGGTAGAGCCAGGGTGAAATTCCCATATAAAACCTCTCTGGGATATGTGGCCAAAAGCCAGGGAAAATGCAGAGGGCCAAATTCAAATAAATGAGTATAAAAATCAAACTTTCATTAAATCACACATGCAAGATAGCAAATTAAAGCTACACTTATTGTGAATCCAGTCAACATGTCAGATTTCAAAAAGGCTTTTCGGCGAAAGCAAAAGATGCTATTATCTGAGGACAGCAACCCAATAAACAAAGAGAGAGAAGCATATTTCAACCCTGCAGGCGCGACACAAATGCAGAAATAAAAATATAATTAATGCCTTACCTTTGACGAGCTTCTTCTGTTGGCACTCCAATATGTCCCATAAACATCACAAATGGTCCTTTTGTTCTATGAATTCTGTCGATATATATCCAAAATGTCCATTTATTTGGCGCGTTTGATCCAGAAAATCACCGGTTCCAACTTGCGCAACGTGACTACAAAATATCTCAAAAGTTACCTGTAAACTTTGCCAAAACACTTCAAACTACTTTTGTAATACAACTTTAGGTATTTTTTAACGTAAATAATCGATAAAGTTGAAGACGGGATGATCTGTGTTCAATACAGGAGGAAAACAAACTGTAGCTAGCTTTCTGGTCAGGCGCCTCGATCTAACAGTACACTACAAGTGACCCTTGTTCTGAACAGGGCTACTTCTTCATTACACAAAGGAAAAACCTCAACCAATTTCTAAAGACTGACCAGTAGTGGTTTTGGTATGTTTTCATGTGTCTCAGAAGAGCAGAAGGAGAGAGCATTGTTTTTTGGAGCAGGGTACCGATAAAAGTGTGTTATATCTGGAGTTTCGCTGGAAGAGTGAAGGGTGTCTGCCTATGTTGTGAAAATATTCAGTCAGTAATATTTCTCACATACACATTTCTCCCCTGTGAGTTCAAATAGACTTTTATTACAGAGTAATATCAGCCTTGCTGGTTCATGAAAACTACTAACTTTCCAGCCTTGGCACACACTCTTTATACAGGTTTCATCTTTACGTCACACACATAGAAACTCCTCTTTATGTTAATGATTAGCCCCTCTGGCATTTAGCCACCATTATCTTTTTGCCTTGCACTAATTTTAGTTTGGTTTCATATTAGGGATGGAAACATTAGAGCCATAGCAATGGTTAATAAATAAACAGTCATGGTCACTCCCCAGACAGGTGCATGTCTAATTGTGTCCAATGACCTAGACACACATATATATAGTGCACTCATCCAGCTGACGACTACAAAATGTGTAATGGACACATATGTACTGGTAGATTTCCAATACCTACTGATGTGATGCTGGGATATGTATGATACGCATTGAGAGCTATTGTGAATAAACCACTGCAGTTATGAAATTGATAAAATAATGGCCATGTATCAAGTGTGTGCCAACGGAATATTTTTGGTATTTATTAGGATCCCCATTAAACGCTGCAAAAGTATCAGAATTGTTCACTTCTCACTGACTTCTCAAACCCGGGCTTGGTCTGCTTCGCAAGCGTTCTCTGAAGTCTCGCGTTTTTACGTCTCTGGGTTGAGAAACTGGTAGTGGGGAAACAGGAAGTTCCGCGCAGGCGCGCATCATTCTTCAGAATTAAGGATACGCCAGAATTGTGCAGTCGATACGATAACTTCTGTGTCCGTGTATTACTACTGGTATGTAATAGCACGTTATATTATCGAAAGACCATGTCAGGTAGTAAATACGTCAAGTTATTATCACGTTTAATGAAGGTTTTATGTGCTATTTTTGTGTCAAACCGCGTGGGTTAACGTGATCACTTTTCTACAAGTCACATAGTTATAGACTTTGGGTTAGTCTGAGTGGATGTAACGTTATATAATTTCGTCAAGGTATTTTCATTAAGGATCAATCTATTTGAGATTTCTGGGTTCGTTTTACATGTCGTTTTTGGTTTTGTGTAAAATTCACGAGCTGGGAAAATGGCGGTTCCCCCTCGGTCTGCATCAACACACTTCAGTGCAGGCAGTGAGGGTGCAGCAGAGACCATTTCACGATTGTACTACTGTTTTGGAGATAAATGTAATGATTTATCAGTTTTCTACACGTGTACTAATATTGAGACATTCAGTTGTTTCTGTCTGTCTATACATGTTACTATGGTGTGAACGGAAATAATATTGGTTTTTGATTGGAATAATACAGTGAAGACCAGGTTATTCAGGAAAATAGTACATAGTGCTGCCTGAAACATGCTACAACCTTGTACTAAATGTTTTTGGGGGCATGTATGTAAATTCAGGAAGTCTACTATAGATTAACTGCATTCACAGTTTTGTAGCCTAATTGAAAGTGTATACTTTGTCTAATGTGAATTAATTAATGTTGTGTAAATGCTTAGTTACCAGATCTATTGAAATGAGATCAGTGCTTGACTTGGAGCTGAGCTGAGTACCGTCACCTCAAATGTCTACTGTTTGAGCTCATGTTCCTCTTATAGAATATTATCTCAACAGTATTGTGGAGCTCCTACACCTAAATATAAACCGCATTTTTAGATAATAAAGTAAGTCTTGGCAGTTCTGGCACTAACTTTTGTGTCCGGTTCTCATTGTTACTACAGGCTGACTCGGATTAAGTCTGAGGCCGGTAACATCAACAGTGAGGACAAACCCAGCCTGCCTCTCTCCTTCCACACTGAGTTCAAACCTACAGTCACTGGGTCCTGATGGTGACAGTGGAGCCCAGTTTGCACTGCAGGATCCAGAGATGGCATCAGTGAAGCTGGAAGACTGCAGTCAAACACTGGAGCTGAATGTCAACATTAAAGATGAAGAAGTGGAGGAGAAGATTGGGAAATCGTTTTTTCATGGTAAGAGCAGGTTCTAACTAACTAAGTTTGTGTTATTCATTCCAACTTCCCACTGTGTATGAAAAGTTGCTGTAGAACTGTTTTATTTTATTTCACCTTTATTTAACCAGGTTGGCCAGTTGAGAACAAGTTCTCATTTACAACTGTGACCTGGCCAAGATAAAGCAAAGCAGTTCACCAAAAACAACACAGAGTTACACATGGGATAAACAAACGGACAGTCAATAACACAATAGAAAAAATCTATATGCTGTGTGTGCGAATGTAGTAAGATTAGGGAGGTAAAGGCAATAAATAGGCCGTAGAGGTGAAATATTTACAATTTAGCATTAACACTGGAGTGATAGCTGTGCAGATGATGATGTGCAAGTAGAGATACTGGGGTGCAAAAGAGCAAAAATAAATAACAATATGGGGTAGTTGGGTAGTTGGGTGGGCTCTTTACAGATGGGCTGTGTACAGATGCAGTGATCGGTAAGCTGCTCTGACAGCTGATGCTTAAAGTTCGTGAGGGAGATATGTCTCCAGCTTCAGTGATTTTTGCAATTTGTTCCAGTCATTGGCAGCAGAGAACTGGAAGGACAGGTGGTCAAATGAGGAGTTGGCTTTGGGGATGACCAGTGAAATATGCCTGCTGGACCGCATGCTACGGGTGGGTGTTGCTATGGTGACCAGTGAGCTGAGATTAGGTGGGGCTTTACCTAGCAAAGACTTATAGATGACCTGGAGCCAGTGGGTTTGGCGACGAGTATGAAGCGATGGCCAGCCAACGAGAGCGTACAGGTCGCAGTGGTGGGTAGTAAATGAGGCTTTGGTGACAAAACGGATGGCACTGTGATGGACTGCATACAATTTGTTGAGTAGAGTGTTGGAGGTTATTTTGTAAATGACATCGCCGAAGTCAAGGATCGGTAGGATAGTCAGTTTTACGAGGGTATGTTCGGCAGCATGAGTGAAGGAGGCTTTGTTGCGTAATAGGAAGCCGATTCTAGATTTAATTTTGGTTTGGAGATGCTTAATGTGAGTCTGGAAGGAGAGTTTACAGTCTAACCAGGCACCTAGGTATTTGTAGTTGTCCACATATTCTAAGTCAGAACCGTCCAGAGTAGTGATGGACGGGCGGGCAGGTGCAGGCAGCGATCGGTTGAAGAGCATGCATTTAGTTTTACTTGCATTTAAGAGCAGTTGGAGGCCATGGAAGGAGAGTTGTATTGCATTGAAGCTCGTCTGGAGGTTAGTTAACACAGTGTCCAAAGAAGGGCCAGAAATATACAGAATGGTGTCATCTGCGTAGAGGTGGATCAGAGAATCACCAGCAGCAAGAGCTCTACATCATTGATATATACAGAGAAAAGAGTTGGCCCGAGAATTGAACCCTGTGACACCCCCATAGAGACTGCCAGAGGTCCGGACAACAGGCCCTCCGATTACACACAGAACTCTATCAAAAAAGTAGTTGGTGAACCAGGCAAGGCAGTCATTTGAGAAACCAAGGCTGTTGAGTCTGCCGATAAGAATGCAGTGATTGACAGAGTCGAAAGCCTTGGCCAGGTCGATGAAGACGGCTGCACAGTACTGTCTTTTATCAATGGTGGTTATGATATCGTTTAGTACCTTGAGCGTGGCTGAGGTGCACCTATGACCAGCTCGGAAACCAGATTACATAGCTCAGATCCATGACCACGGTTGCACTACTGTTTTGAAGCTAAAGGTATTGATTATCGGTTTACTACATGTGAAATAATATTGACACATTCAGTTTGTCTTTATCTATAAACGTTACTGTGGTGTGAACAGGAAATACAATTGTTTTTTTGAAGTAAAAGAGTGAATACAAGGTTATTAATGAAAATATCACATAGTGCTGCCTAAAACAAACTGTAACCTTGTACTAAATGGTTTTTGAGTCATTTATGCATTTATCTACTACAGGTTAAGTTTTAGCTCAAAAGTATTGTGCAGCTCCTGCACCTAAATATAAACCGTACCGGCACCCAAAATGAGTATCGGCAACTATTTCAGTCCAAGTCAAGCAATGAATTAGATGATTGAACAAAAATATATATATGTATTTAAGAAAGAATAAAGACCTTGCCAAACTGTCAAGAAAATAACTTTTGTGTCTGTTTCTCTTATACTATTTGCCGACTCAGGTATGAGGTCGATAACATCAACAGTGAGGACAAACCCAGCCTGCCTCTCTCCTTCCACACTGAGTCCAAACCTACAGTCACTGGGTCCTGATTGTGACAGTGGAGCCCAGTTTGCTCTGCAGGATCCAGAGATGGCATCAGTGAAGCTGGAAGACTGCAGTCAAGCACTGGAGCTGAATGTCAACATTAAAGATGAAGAAGAGGATGAGAAGATTGGGAAATCTGTTTATCATGGTAAGAGCAGGTTCTATCTAATTTTGTTGTTTGTTACAACTTCTCCGCTGTGCATGAAAAGTTGCAGTAGAACTGTTTCATGATGAACTGTTTCAATGAGATGTAGATGTTATTTCATGCTACTGAGACTTGTATGGATGACAACAGTATTGTCAGCATTTGTTTTATTAACTGGGCTATCTGGAGTGATCAGAGAGGAGACTAAAGAAGTGGAGTGGACAAACTGCCAGTGTTTTAAAGTTCTATGAATTGAGTCTGTGTAGTTACTAACCCTTGTGATAGTGAGTGGAGGATGATATGAATTGAGTCTGTGTAGTTACTAACCCTTGTGATAGTGAGTGGAGGATGATATGAAATGAGTCTGTAGTTTCTAACCCTTGTGATAGTGAGTGGAGGATGATATGAATTGAGTCTGTGTAGTTACTAACCCTTGTGATAGTGAGTGGAGGATGATATGAAATGAGTCTGTGTAGTTACTAACCCTTGTGATAGTGAGTGGAGGATGATATGAAATGAGTCTGTGTAGTTACTAACCCTTGTGATAGTGAGTGGAGGATGATATGAAATGAGTCTGTGTAGTTACTAACCCTTGTGATAGTGAGTGGAGGATGATATGAAATGAGTCTGTGTAGTTACTAACCCTTGTGATAGTGAGTGGAGGATGATATGAAATGAGTCTGTAGTTACTAACCCTTGTGATAGTGAGTGGAGGATGATATGAAATGAGTCTGTGTAGTTACTAACCCTTGTGATAGTGAGTGGAGGATGATATGAAATGAGTCTGTGTAGTTACTAACCCTTGTGATAGTGAGTGGAGGATGATATGAATTGAGTCTGTGTAGTTACTAACCCTTGTGATAGTGAGTGGAGGATGATATGAATTGAGTCTGTGTAGTTACTAACCCTTGTGATAGTGAGTGGAGGATGATATGAAATGAGTCTGTGTAGTTACTAACCCTTGTGATAGTGAGTGGAGGATGATATGAAATGAGTCTGTGTAGTTACTAACTCTTGTGATAGTGAGTGGAGGATGATATGAAATGAGTCTGTGTAGTTACTAACCCTTGTGATAGTGAGTGGAGGATGATATGAAATGAGTCTGTATAGTTACTAACCCTTGTGATAGTGAGTGGAGGATGATATGAAATGAGTCTGTGTAGTTACTAACCCTTGTGATAGTGAGTGGAGGATGATATGAAATGAGTCTGTGTAGTTACTAACCCTTGTGATAGTGAATGGAGGATGATATGAAATGAGTCTGTAGTTACTAACCCTTGTGATAGTGAGAGGAGGATGATATGAAATGAGTCTGTGTAGTTACTAACCCTTGTGATAGTGAGTGGAGGATGATAGAGCTCAACATTTTCATGATACTTATAGAATAGTTTTATTCCCCTTTTGTATTTCACAGCCTACTTATATAAATACTTACAGGTAGCCTAGTGGTTAGAGCGTTGGACTAGTAACCGAAAGGTTGCTGGGTCGAATCCCCGAGCTGACAAGGTAAAAATATGTTGTTCTGTTGTTCTGTCCATGAGCCCACTGTTCCCCGGGTGCTGAAGACGTGGTTGTTGATTATGGCAGCCCCCCCCTCCACCTCTCTGATTAGAGCGGTTGGGTTAAATGTGGAAGACACATTTCAGTTGAATGCATTCAGTTGTACAACTGACTAGGTATCCCCTCTCCCATTCAGGAAGAATTTAGACTCCTTGACTTTTTCCACATTTTGTTACGTTACAGCCTTATTCTAAAATTGATTAAATAAAACATTTTCCTCATCAATCTACCCACAATACCCCATAATGACATCACAATACCCCATGACATCACAATACCCCATAATGACATCACAATACCCCATGACATCACAATACCCCATAATGACATCACAATACCCCATGACATCACAATACCCCATAATGACAAAGCAAACACAGGTTTTTAGAAATGTTTTCACATTTTATCAAACAATTTGAAGCAGAAATACATTATTTCCATAAGTATTCAGACTCTTTGCTGTGAGACTCGACATTGAGCTCCGATGCATCCTGTTTCCATCCTTGAGATGTTTCTACAACTTGATTGGAGTCCATCTGTGGTAAATTACATTGATTGGACATTATTTGGAAAGGCACACACCTGTCTATATAAGGTCCCACAGTTGACAGTGCACGTCAGAGCAAAAACCAAGCCATGAGGTGGAAGGAATTGTCCGTAGAGCTCCATGAAAGGGAATATTCACAAGCTGTTAAAATGGCAGCGCCCAGTCGGTTTGCGTCAACAGACTTCAGTGCAGGCAGTGAGGGTGCAGCAGAGAGAAACAATTTCACAGTTGCTCTACTGTTTTGGAGCTGAATGTAATGATTATCGTGTTTCTACATGTGTACTAATATTCAGACGAATGCAGTTGTTTCTATATTTATCTGTAAATATTACTATGGTGTGAACGGGAAATACTGGCTATAGGTTATATAGGCTTTTGATTTAAATAATACAGCGAATACAAGGTTATTCAGGAAAATCGTACATATTGCTGCTTAAAGCATACTGAAACCTTGTACTAAATCGTTTTTGAGTCATTTGTGTGAATTTGGGAAAATCTACTAGAGGTTAAGTGCACTTACGTTGTGTAGACAAATTTAAAGCAGGTACTTTGTCTAAGTTTTTATGAATTAATGTTTTGTTCTTAATGCTTATCTACCTGATCTATTGAAATGAGATCAGTGCTTGACTTGGACTGCAGCTCACCAGTCCAAGTCATGTTTGAGCTCATGTTCCTCTTATAGAATATTAGCTCAACAGTATTTTGGAGCTCCTGAACCTAAAAATGAGTACCGGCACATATATCAGTCCAAGTCCAAGCGTTGAATTAAATGATTGAACAAGAAGAAATATAATGTATTTAATAGAGAATAAAGAGCCAGAACTGTCAAGACTAACCTTTTGTGTCTGTTTCTCATTGTTACTACAGGACGACTAGAATTAAGTCTGAGGCCGGTAACATCAACAGTGAGGACAAACCCAGCCTGCCTCTCTCCTTCCACACTGAGTCCAAACCTACAGCCACTGGGTCCTGATTGTGACAGTGGAGCCCAGTTTGCACTGCAGGATCCAGAGATGGCATCAGTGAAGCTGGAAGACTGCAGTCAAACACTGAAACTGAATGTCAACATTAAAGATGAAGAAGAGAAGATTGGGAAATCTCTTTCTCATGGTAAGAGAATACAAAGATTGTGCAAAACTGTCATCAAGGCAAAGGGTGGCTATTTGAAGAATCACAAATATAATGCATTTAGATTTGTTTAACACTTTTTATGTTGTATCTTTTTTTGGTTACTACATGATTCCAAGTGTTATTTCATAGTTTTGATGTCTTCACTATTATTCTACAATGTAGAAAATTGTAAAATTAAGAAACCCTTGAATGAGTAGGTGTTCTAAAACGTTTGACCTGTATTGTATATCACACAACTGACTGGTTCTTCTGATGTTGTTCTCACAGGAGACCATGTTGAGACATTCTCTACATCCAGAGAGCAACAGCAGGAAGATCCCAGAGCTAAGAGGTCTCACCACTGCCCACATTGTGAGGAGAATTTTTCAGTTATATCAACACTAAAAATACACCTAAAAATACACCTAGGAGAGAATCTGTATTCCTGCACTGACTGTGGGAAGAGATTCTCAACATCAAAGGTTCTAACAGTTCATCAGAGAGTGCATACAGGAGACAAGCCTTACTCCTGCTCTGACTGTGGAAAGAGTTTCTCTCAACTGGGCACCTTAAAACGACATGAACGTGTACACACAGGAGAGAAGCCTTACTCCTGCTCTGACTGTGGAAAGAGTTTTTCTCGACTGGGCCACTTCAAAACACATAAACGTATACATACAGGAGTGAAACCTTACTCCTGCTCTGACTGTGGAAAGAGTTTCTCTCAACTGGGTGAATTAAAAATACACGACCGTATACATACAGGAGTGAAGCCTTACTCCTGCTCTGACTGTGGAAAGAGTTTCTCTCAACTGAACAGCGTGAAAACACATGAACGTATACACACAGGAGAGAAGCCCTACTCCTGCTCTGACTGTGGAAAAAGTTTCTCTAAACTGGACAACTTAAAAAGACATGAACGTATACATTCAGGAGTGAAGCCTTACTCCTGCTCTGATTGTGGAAAGAGTTTCTCTCGACTGGGCCACTTAAAAACACATGAACGTATACATACAGGAGTGAAGCCTTAATGCTGCTCTAATTGTGTAAAATGCTTCACATCAACTCACCTAAAAGTTAATCAGAGAACACACAAGGGAGAGAAGCCTTACTACTGCTCTGACTGTGGAAAAAGTTTATTTTGAATGTGCCTGTTAAAAAGACACCAAGGTAAAGAAGAGAAGACTTACCACTGATCTGACTGTATGTTATTATTTTTGTAAACAACTGAGCTAAAAGTTCATCAGAGAACAGACACAGGAGGGAATCCTTACTTCTGCTTTGACTGTGGCAGGAGTTTCTCCGGCCAGATTGGCAATGTAAAGACACACCAACTGATACACACTTGAGAGAAGCCTTATCACTACACTGACAGTGAGAAGAGATTCTACAATTTGGGCCATTTTAAAAAGACACCATTGTGTACATAAAGGAGAGGCCTCATCAGTTCTCTCAGACCAGCTAAGGTTAGCCACTCCGCTTAATTCTCATGTCATTAAATAATTGGCAACGTTGAATTTGATCAAATGAAGAACGTGTAGAACACTCTATTGTAATCCTATAGTTTCTCACTGTGAGAGAACAATGCAGAGGAAAGGGAGCGTTCTAGAATGTTAGCCTCTCTTTACTGATCAGTGTGTACCTTGTCAGTTTTGGTGTGTTTTGTTAGCTTCTACTGTAAAGATATTGAGATGACCTTGGATTTGCCCTTAGGGTTGAATATCCTCTGTGAGGGGTCTCACTATGGAGTCTGATGGTTGACTGGGTGGTACGGCTTCCCTTTGCAGTTTTCTGTGGGAAAGAGCTGGTAGACACAACATGTACAGAGTGTACAAAACATTAAGGGCGCCTGCTCTTTCCATGAAATAGACTGACCAGGTGAACCCAGGTGAAAACTATAATTGTTAATGATGTTGTTTTTATTATGGATCCCCATTAGCTTTCAGCAGAAAACAAGAGACTGCAGTTGCAGTGGGCTAAGGAATGAACACTGGAGAATTTGAAAAACATACTGCCTGGCCTGATGAATCCCTGTTCCTGCTGTGTCATGCTGATGGGAGAACTGGGGTAATGATACCTTAAAAAATGACTCAAGTGAAAGTCACCCAGTAAAATACTACTTGAGTAAAAGTATTTGGTTGTAAATATTCTTAAGTATCAAAAGTTAAAGTATGAATAATTTAAAATTCCTGAAATTAAGCAAACCAGTTGGCACAACTGAGTTGTTTTTTTATATCACGGATAGCCAGGGGCAGATTCCAACACTCAGACATAATTTACAAACTAAGCATTTGTGTTTAGTGAGTCTGCCAAATCAGAGGCAGTGGGGAGGACCAGGGAAGTTATCTTAATAAGTGTGTGAATTGGACCATTTTCTGTCCTGCTAATCATAAAAAAATGTAACAAGTACTTTTGGGTGTCAGGGAAAATGTATGGAGTAAAAAGTACATTATTTTTTTTTAGGAATGTAGTGAAGTAAAAGTTGTCAACAATATAAATAGTAAAGTACAGATACCCCCCTAAAAACGTTGATTCTTAGCCTGGTAATCATTAAACAAACGTTGATTCTTAGCCTGGTAATCATTAAACAAACGTTGATTCTTAGCCTGGTAATCATTAAACAAAAGTTTAGTAATATAAAATATTCCACCAAAACTGATCACCACACCATCTTTATCCGATATACACGGAGTGTACAAAATATTAGGAACACCTTCCTAATATGGAGTTGCACCCCTGTTTGTCCTCAGAACAGCATCAAATTGTCAGGGCATAGATTGTCCAAGGTGTTGATAGCATTTCACAGGGATGCTGGTCCACGATGACACCAATGCTTCCCACAGTTGTGTCGGGTTGGCTGGGAGTGGGATCACTACTTTGAATAGCTCGTTCCATCTCCTCCCACAGATGCACAATTGGATTAAGATCTGGTGACTCGGCAGGCCACTGCAGTAAACTGAATTCACTGTCATGTTCTTGGAACCATTCTTGGACAAGCCTTGTGGCATGGGGAATAATGCTACTGAAGAAATCTATTTGTGTTCCACAATCCTGGTCCCAAAAGGGGTGTACATGTGTGTTTTTGCCCTCACACTCACATACCTTATTCAATTCAAAGGCTTGAGTTGCTTAGTTGAATCCAGTGTGTGAGTGTTAGGGGCAAAAACAAAAAGGCACCCCCCTTTGGGGTCCCCTGGACCAGGATTAGGAAACACTGCAGTACAGAGCAAAAAAGTGTGATGCAAATTATATGCAATTATCATAAAGACATTTTCCACTGTACTGAAAGTTTTTAAAATGTAACTAGGCAAGTAAGTTAAGAACAAGTTCTTATTTAAAATGCCAGCTGTTCCTAGGTTAACTGCCTTGTTCAGGAGCAGAACTAAATATTTTTTACCTTGGCAGTTCGGGGATTTGATCTAGCAACCTTTTGGTTACTGGCCCAATGCTCTAACCACGAGGCTACCTGCCACCCCCAACTTCCCCAACTTCTCTTCTCTTATCTTGAAGACTTGATTGCTAACATACAACATTTCTGGCGTTGTGAAAACGTCCTATTTATAGAGCCTACCACTCCATTAAAGGAGTAGTTCACTATTTTACTACTTTAAGTTCTGTATGTAAGATTACTTGGTTTGTATTCAGGGGACTAGGTGTGTACTCAGGAGATTAATCTCTGATCTTAGCAGCACCATTCTTACGCCTCCACGTAATGTCACTGTGGTTCTTCAATGCTTCCGGATTTTCTGTTTAATAAACCTGGGTCAATGGAAACCTGCCCACTGATGCCATCTCTGGATCCTGCAGTGCAAACTAGACTCCACTGTCACAATCAGTACCCAGTGACTGTAGATTTGTAGTATGGAAGGAGAGAGGCAGGCTGGGTTTGTCCTGACTGTCAACTCTGGATAGGATCCCAGTCCTAAATAGAAGTCTGGTCCCTCCCTGTGCATGCCACACCCCTCCCATCCTACTGTATGTATGAATGCTGTGGTGCTTATTAACACATGAAAGTGTGTGGTAGACGTGGACCATCACAGGAGAGTTCACATCTCTTTCACTCTGAACATTCATATCAATGACTCACCCTGAAATGGACCATCAATACCAGAGTTCTAGAAGACTATTTACATAATCAACTGCATTTCAACAGCCTGATCCTCTATGTAGTCCCAGTAGTACAGTATATAAAGCTCTAACAATGGGGTGTTGAAAGGATTTGCAAGTTGGAAGGCCACCTCAATTCAAGAATGAATGTTCCATGTAGTGGCACTATTGTTTGGTCACCTCACCAGACCTCCATTTTGGTTGCTCCCTGTTTGACTAATCTATCATTTATCCCTATTGAACCATATTGAAATAACATTGTGCAGTTAAACCAAGTGTATTCATAATTTTGTTAAATTAAAAGTACTTAAACATTTTTAATTGTGTGCTCTCACTGAGTGCACTTTCATTGAGGGTGTTTTATTACACTGGCCAGGGTTGAACCGGGCAATGGCCCGTCATGTCAACGGAAAAAGCGGGGAGGGTGGAGCTCCCATCTCAAATCAAACAGTAATCTTTGCCGCTCTGGCAAATTTTTCACACTCAAAAAAATATTATTTCTCTCAGAATTTTGTCCCTGTTAGTGAGCATTTCTCCTTTGCCAAGATTGTTGTAACATAGGCGTAGGGAGTCAGAAAACACGTGCGGTTAGTTTGCTTTCCGAATGCACTGTACATAGCATATATGCTCGGTCTGACTGTGCATCTCTGCGCTAAGGTTAACTTAATTTAATGCTAAGACATAGATTGTAAAATATGAGCTCCTTGTTCCTCAGCCTCTTAATAATTGCAGAACGGTAAACCTAGACACTTGCATCTTATAGTATTCCGAGAGGTGACAAAAGGTTCGCAACCTTGGCTATACCCACTGGATACAACTATAGGTCTGTAGCATTCACATAGTAATGGAGTCAGATTGATGAGTGTAGTTTATTATTGTTATATTCAACATAATGTCTGGATCATTTCCATCCACCTACATAATAGTGACTCATCCAGTTGATGTGATTTTCTATTTTTTCCAGCTACAATATCAGTTATTGTTAAATCTTGGTTCCAGTAGTTTTTCTAAGAGATTGTCAGTTGTATAGGTTTTCTGCAAGGTTTTCTATAGCTTACCTATCATATTAATATCATTTTCTGACTCAAATAGAATTCCCTCAAGATTGCTGTGATGTCCAAAAGATTCCAAATCAACATTGTGATATAAAACCTTTAAGTTGAGTGTATTTGAAGATATCTACACTGGTCCTTCCAAAATGGCTTTTTAGAGCTGTCACTGAGATACATGTATTTCCTATTACCACGTCTTTTACAGTTTCTATGCCTTTAGTTTTCCATGTGGACCAATTTATGGATGAATTCTGAAACGCTGTCCATACTGTGAAAATCTTACTTACAAGCCCTTAACCAACAGGTGTAGTAGACCTTACCGTGAAATGCTTACTTACAAGCCCTTAACCAACAGGTGTAGTAGACCTTACCGTGAAAAGCTTACTTACAAACCCTTAACCAACAATGCAGTTCAAGAAATAGAGTTAAGAAAATATTTACTAAGTAAACTAAAAGTAGAAAATAAAATAAAGTAACACAATAAAATAACAATAACAAGGCTATATCCAGGGGGTTGTGTTTCAAAGCACAGGAGGCTGCTGAGGAGAGAACGGCTCATAATATTGTCCGGAACGGAGCCAATGGAATGACATCAAACACCTGGAAACCATGGAAACCATGTTTCATCTATTGTAACATTCTACTAATTAACAGAGTCCACTAATTCCTGTGGTTTCTAGGGACTGATATTGATTCTTGTAGAATCCGTTTCATCTTCTTCCATATTGTTATTGTGTTTATAACTATGTTGTTCATGTTCTTAGCTTTTTCTTTTGAATATAAACACGTAAAATATTCTGGGGATGAACACGCATGTTTTCAATATGAACCAAACACCCATTGTTCCTCTTTAGTGCATTTAACTACATGTCGCAAGGTAAAGCCTTGAGTAGTGAGTTGATACAATTCCAAATCTGGAAGGTTAAAACCACCCTCAGATTTAGGAAGATGTGAAACTTTCCTTTTTACTCTATGAATTTTATTTGTCCGTATACAGTGTTATGACAGTATACTTTTTAAAGAATGTGGAATAATTGGTATTATGGAAAACAAATACTAAAACTTTGGGAGCCATGCCATTCTTTAGAGGTTTACTCTACCTGCCAGATTGGGAAGATTATTCCATTTAAATACATCTGCTGTCATATTGTTAAGTAATGGAATAAAGTTATCTTTATATCGTGTTTTGTTATTTGTTGTCACTTATTAAGCATCCAAAGTATTTCATATTTTGTGGTCCAATATTGGTCAGGTACATCAGGAGATCATCTGTAAATACAGGTACATCAGGAGATCATCTGTAAATACAGGTACATCAGGAGATCATCTGTAAATACAGGTACATCAGGAGATCATCTGTAAATACAGGTACATCAGGAGATCATCTGTAAATACAGGTACATCAGGAGATCATCTGTAAATACAGGTACATCAGGAGATCATCTGTAAATACAGGTACATCAGGAGATCATCTGTAAATACAGGTACATCAGGAGATCATCTGTAAATACAGGTACATCAGGAGATCATCTGTAAATACAGGTACATCAGGAGATCATCTGTAAATACAGGTACATCAGGAGATCATCTGTAAATACAGGTACATCAGGAGATCATCTGTAAATACAGGTACATCAGGAGATCATCTGTAAATACAGGTACATCAGGAGATCATCTGTAAATACAGGTACATCAGGAGATCATCTGTAAATACAGGTACATCAGGAGATCATGTGTAAATACAGGTACATCAGGAGATCATGTGTAAATACAGGTACATCAGGAGATCATGTGTAAATACAGGTACACCAGGAGATCATGTGTAAATACAGGTACATCAGGAGATCATGTGTAAATACAGGTACATCAGGAGATCATGTGTAAATACAGGTACATCAGGAGATCATGTGTAAATACAGGTACATCAGGAGATCATGTGTAAATACAGGTACATCAGGAGATCATGTGTAAATACAGGTACATCAGGAGATCATGTGTAAATACAGGTACATCAGGAGATCATCTGTAAATACAGGTACATCAGGAGATCATGTGTAAATACAGGTACATCAGGAGATCATGTGTAAATACAGGTACATCAGGAGATCATGTGTAAATACAGGTACATCAGGAGATCATCTGTAAATACAGGTACATCAGGAGATCATCTGTAAATACAGGTACATCAGGAGATAATCTGTAAATACAGGTACATCAGGAGATCATCTGTAAATACAGGTACATCAGGAGATCATCTGTAAATACAGGTACATCAGGAGATCATCTGTAAATACAGGTACATCAGGAGATCATCTGTAAATACAGGTACATCAGGAGATCATCTGTAAATACAGGTACATCAGGAGATCATCTGTAAATACAGGTACATCAGGAGATCATCTGTAAATACAGGTACATCAGGAGATCATGTGTAAATACAGGTACATCAGGAGATCATGTGTAAATACAGGTACATCAGGAGATCATGTGTAAATACAGGTACATCAGGAGATCATGTGTAAATACAGGTACACCAGGAGATCATGTGTAAATACAGGTACACCAGGAGATCATGTGTAAATACAGGTACATCAGGAGATCATGTGTAAATACAGGTACATCAGGAGATCATGTGTAAATACAGGTACATCAGGAGATCATGTGTAAATACAGGTACATCAGGAGATCATGTGTAAATACAGGTACATCAGGAGATCATCTGTAAATACAGGTACATCAGGAGATCATCTGTAAATACAGGTACATCAGGAGATCATGTGTAAATACAGGTACATCAGGAGATCATGTGTAAATACAGGTACATCAGGAGATCATGTGTAAATACAGGTACATCAGGAGATCATGTGTAAATACAGGTACATCAGGAGATAATCTGTAAATACAGGTACATCAGGAGATCATCTGTAAATACAGGTACATCAGGAGATAATCTGTAAATACAGGTACATCAGGAGATCATCTGTAAATACAGGTACATCAGGAGATCATCTGTAAATACAGGTACATCAGGAGATCATCTGTAAATACAGGTACATCAGGAGATCATCTGTAAATACAGGTACATCAGGAGATCATCTGTAAATACAGGTACATCAGGAGATCATCTGTAAATACAGGTACATCAGGAGATCATCTGTAAATACAGGTACATCAGGAGATCATCTGTAAATACAGGTACATCAGGAGATCATCTGTAAATACAGGTACATCAGGAGATCATCTGTAAAT
Organism: Oncorhynchus clarkii lewisi; assembly: GCF_045791955.1. Lineage (NCBI taxonomy): Eukaryota > Metazoa > Chordata > Actinopteri > Salmoniformes > Salmonidae > Oncorhynchus > Oncorhynchus clarkii. The sequence goes on from NC_092164.1 coordinate 3,726,784, forward strand.
ACAGGTACATCAGGAGATCATCTGTAAATACAGGTACATCAGGAGATCATCTGTAAATACAGGTACATCAGGAGATCATCTGTAAATACAGGTACATCAGGAGATCATCTGTAAATAAGTGTATTTTATATTCATGTTTACCAATACTGATACCTGTTACGTTTGGGTCCTGGCTAATTCTTTCTGCAAGCGGTTCAACTGCCAATGCAAAACAGGAGGGAGAGGGGGGACATCCCTGTCTTGTGCTCCTTTATAAAACAATTTCATCAGATAATATATTTTTGTATATTTTAGCTTTCTGACATTTATACAATCTTTTTATAAAATGTATTTTTTTCTGCTCAAATTTTAAGTTTCTAAAGTTTTTAATAGAAAAGGCCCTTCAAGACAGTCAAAAGCCTTTTTGGCATCAACCACCATTTTTGATAAATCTATATATTGTTTTTTTGTGTATTGTATTAAACTGAAATGTGTTTTTGTTTGTCTATTTTTAATAAACCCTGTTTGTTTGATGTTAAGTCTGGTAATACTTTTGTCATTCTTATAAGCTTTATTATTTGATTGTCACAGTTTATTAAACTTGTGGGTCTATAATCAGTAAGGGACTCTCCAGATGTTCCTGAATTTAATATAACTGAAATTGTTTGATACATAACGTGTGTTGTCATTTGAGTAAATTGGGCTGCTACTTTGTCCCAGAATGTCAAATAAAATTCTGTGGGAAAGCTGTCCATACCTGGTGCTTTCCATACCTGGTGCTGTCCATACCTGGTGCTTTCCATACCTGGTGCTGTCCATACCTGGTGCTGTCCATACCTGGTGCTGTCCATACCTGGTGCTTTCCATACCTGGTGCTGTCCATACCTGGTGCTTTCCATACCTGGTGCTGTCCATACCTGGTGCTGTCCATACCTGGTGCTGTCCATACCTGGTGCTGTCCATACCTGGTGCTGTCCATACCTGGTGCTTTCCATACCTGGTGCTGTCCATACCTGGTGCTGTCCATATCTGGTGCTGTCCATACCTGGTGCTTTTCTTCACGTGAAAGTTTAACAGTTTCTAATATTTACTTTTAGGTGATTTCTTTGATAATTTTTTTGCTGATAGTTTAGTCTAAGAAGGCTGTAGATCAGTCCAACTGTTATTTCATTCTGATTGATATTGATTTTCATAGAAGCTTTTTAAGTTGATATTAATAGCTTTATTTGTTTTATAATTATAACTGGTTTGACATGTTTTTGTTTTGTGAGGGCTGTGATTGGCTATTGAGATTGACTGTAGGCCTAGGTTGGACTTGAGACACCCCATTAGAAAATCTGGATTTAGAGGGTTTTTTTTTCCTCACAAAATTGTCACATGGTCAGGATCATGTGTCTAAAGGAGGAATGGTGGCTCAAGGAGGAATGGTGGATCAAGGAGGAATGGTGGATCAAGGATCAAGGATCAAGGAGGAATGGTGGTTTCTGCAAGAAATGTTTGATTTGTTTCAACATCCCCCCGCGTTCCATCCGAGGCCTGAAGGACCCTTTGAGCACTTAATGATGGACTTCATTGAGTTGATCCCTTGCGAGGGGAATAATTGTTGTTTGGTGATTGTTGACATGTTTTCTAAATGGATTGAAGCTTTCCCTTGCAGGAGAGCCACAGCGGCTGTTGTGACGAAAGCCCTTGTGAGAGAGATCAAATCACATGTTATTGGTCACATACATATGGTCAGCAGATGTTAAAGCAAGTGTAGCGAAATGCTTGTGTTTCTAGTTCCGACAGCAACAAGTAATCTATCAATTCCACAACAACTACCTTATACACACAACTGTAAAAGGATGGAATCAGAATATGTACATATAAATATATGGATGAGCGATGGCCGAGCGGCATAGGCAAGATGCAATACATGGTATAAAATACAGTATATACATATGAGGTGAGTAATGAAGGTTATGTAAACATTATTAAAGTGGCATTGTTTAAAGTGACTAGTGATCCATTTATTAAAGTGGCCAATGATTTGAGTCTGTATGTAGGCACCAGCCTCTCTGTGTTAGTGATGGCTGTTTAACAGTCTGATGTCCTTGAGATAGAAGCTGCTTTTCAGTCTCTTGGTCCCAACTTTGATGCACCTGTAATAACACTTCAGATTTTCTGGGCTAATAATGTAAGAAATAATACATAAAAACCAAAATACTGCATAGTTTCCTAAGGACTCGAGGCGAGGCGACCCTCTCCGTCAGCGCCATCTTAGGAGATGGGGTCTGCCGTCAAAAATGGATTCTGGCAACGGTCGGTATTTCGTAAATAAGATTGTTCCATCCTAGTCAGAGGCTTTGCAGATTGATTTGAGAACTCCAACGCTCTAACCACTAGGCTACCCTGCCGCCCCATTAATCCAATTGATTGGCGAAACAAGGCTGACATGGGTGAAAGTGCTTCCATTGGCACTGATGAGTATGAGAGGCAGACCCCATACAGTCACTGGTCTCTCTCCACACAAGGTGCTGTCTGGCCATCCTATGCGAATGACAAACGCACATTTCGTCCAGAGCAGGTTGTCCCGCAAGGGATGGAGGAAGACATGGTTGAGTATTGCGTCACCCTTAACAGTATTCTTAAGGCTCTTTTCCCCCGGGCGAAGGCTTCCTTGCCAGATCTAGCAGGTGGAACTGAATACTGTTTTAACCCAGGTGATTTTGTGGTGGTGAAGGACTTCAGGAGAAAGAGTTGAAAGGACCCTCGTTGGAGAGGCCCGTACCAAGTTCTTTTGACCCCCACCATGGTGAAGGTTGCTGAGAGAGATACCTGGATCCACGTGTCGCACATCAGACGAGTTCCTGATCCAGGGTTCCAGGGCTTAGATGTTGGAAAGCCACTTAAGAGAGGGGATGGAGAAGAATTGTTGTTGCAGAGAGAGACATACTGTGTCCATGACTTATAAACAGAGAGACATACTATATCTCGACTTACAAACAAAGAGAGACATATATCTTGACTTACAAAGAGAGACATACAGTATTATATCCATGACTCACAGAGAGACATATTATATCTATGACTCACAGAGAGACATATTATATCTATGACTCACAGAGAGACATATTATATCTATGACTCACAGAGAGACATATTATATCCATGACTCACAGAGAGACAGACATATTATATCCATGACTTACAGAGACCTGGGGGCGAAAGAAGCGCACTCCTGTTTAGGCGAGGTGCTGGCTAACCTATCAAAAACATGAATGAGAGCATACGATCACAGATACAATTTTGCTACATAGGCCTACAAACATTTACAATGAATAGCACAATCACAAGAAAGGCTTCAGATCAAAGTATACATTGAGACCGAAGGGAGCAAGGGTCTTTAAATTAAAGATCCAGGCAGCCTCTCTTTTTAAAAAATTGTAGGAGAGGGGGTGAAAAATGTGCTTACTCTGACCCTGGCCAGAGGGACAGGGTCAACAAAGCAGTAATGTTGTGTATTGTATATACAGTATTTCACTTCATTATACACATTTAATTATACATTTCCCCTAGTCGGCTCGGGATTCAAACCAGCAACCTTTCAGTTACTGGCCCAACACTCTTAACCGCTAGGCTACCTGCCACCAGATGAATTAACTTCAACACAGTTATTCAAATACATTCATCATCAATGACTAAAATAATGAATCTAGTATTAAAAGACAATTTAATAAATACAAGTAGTCGATTCATAGCCTGTTTATCACTAAACAAAAGTTATATAGTAACATAAAATAATCCACCAACACTAATGCTGAAAACTGATCATCATCAGCTCGTTCCATCTCCTCCCACAGATGCACAATTGGATTGAGATCTGGTGACTGGGGGGGGGGAGCAAGAGAAGAAGATGCAAAGGAATTCAGCTATCGTACATACAGTTGAATAATACGGTCATTTACGTTTGTATGTCTTTGTCGTCCCTCTCTGTTGAAATCTCCCGATCCGTCTGTGACAAATAGTTAGACAGAAAGTCTCTGAGGTCACCATGTCCTTAGTAGTTGTAGTAGGCTTCTTTGTTCTGAAAGTGTTCGTTAGAATGGATACATCCGAGTACCACACAGTGGTGAGAGGGAAATGTTCTTCCCCTCTCGTCTTCGTTAGACTGGATCCTTCAAAAAGGTACACAAGTTGGTTCTCGGTCAAATTTACTTGACTAAAGTTTTAAACAGCTGCAGACTGAATGTTCCGATGCAGTCTTTCTTTTTAACTCGAGAGTTTGAAGGTCTTACCATTTGTAACGTATTCAGCTCGCGCTGCACGTATTCTGATCTGGTAGAGTCTAACCATTTGTGATGTCCGGCTTACCGTCCACCTACTTGGTCTGATGTAGTTTTAAACCATTTGTCAGCCGTGTAGTCACCCCTCCACGCTGTCTGATCTGGTCGTTTTAAAACCATTTTACACGTCAGTAGCAACCTGTCAATGTACTGGTCTAACATGTTAATTATAAAGCAAATATTTTTAAGCACTCAACTTGGAGAGCGGTTCCATCACGTTGTCACAATGTCTGTGCTCACGTGGGCGTGGTTACTGACTTGGCAAAAGTCTATATGAAAAAACATGATCTCATTTAGAAGGATCAAATCACATTTAATCTTTTCACAAATAGTTTAATTTAATCATATGTTTTACAACATTTAGATGTAACTCTGACATATACATTGTGAAAGCTCTTAAAGTTACAATGTTTCCGTTCTAACGTCTTCAATGATATCACAAAACAACAATTGATTTAACATGATTGTTCTTTAAGTCCCTCCCGATCATTTCCCACATTGTTTACATTATAAATATTGTTTCAATGTCTAACATTTTGATGTTAAAGTTTTGGGGCAGTCTCTCTCTACACAAAGGGTTTTTGACTTCTCCATACTGCAGTGTACGAGAGAGTTCCTGCAAGGTATTTACGACCGTCATAAAACTAGCCAACTCCCCCCCCCCCCCTTCCTCTCTGGTGGGAGGGGAGGGGGGGGCTCTCTTTGATCCTCTGCCAGGAGCAAAAGTCATGACACACATGTATCTACGGGGGAAGGATAGCCAGCCACAGAGGAGGGTGATTTTCACTAAGGAGGAGAAGGAGGCCATGCTGACAGAGATGCATGCTGGACATTTCGGAGTGAAGCGCATGATTGCCAAAACCAACCTACGCTTCTTCTGGCGTGGGATTGTCAAGGATGTGGACAGCTGGGCAAGTGAAATAACCTTTTGTTAAAAATCACATGCTTTTATATCTGAAATTATTATGATTTCGATGAATGTCATAACACAGTGTTTCAATTTGTAATTTTGTGATTATAGGTCAGTACCTGTCTAGCCTGCCAGAAGTTTGAGAGGGTGAAGACTATGGCGCAGGAGTTGAAACCGATCAAAGTTATTTCATCATGGCACATGATCGGTAAGTGTGTCACGATTCAAATTTTGCATTGATAAGTTGTTTTTTAAATGGTTGCTTTATTTGACCACAGCAGACTTCAATATGATCAAATGTTAGTGTCAGTATCCGTACAAATATGAAAACTGCATACTGTATGACACAGATACGGGTAAGAAAAAAGTAACCTAACATTTTAAATGTTCGGGGTGGACCTCATCGGACCCTTCACGAAATCCAGGAATGGCAACCGCTGGTGTCTGACGGCAAACGATAATGACACCAAGTGAGTGGAGGCAATACCCATTAATTAAGGTCAGTAAAGGAAGAGAATTTGCTTAACTTTAAATTCCCTTCCGTAACCCATTAAAAATTGTGCTTGGAATCCAAAAAAGCTATTTTCATGTTGTATAATACCCATCAAGGACAAGACTGGCGAGGCCACCTCCAAGGCGATGATGGACATCTTCAACACCCACAGTGCTCCCGAGGTCATTTTGAAACAGTCTTACTCTCTGCAGAGATGAGGAACCCTCCATGGCACGATACCATCAGAAATCCATGAGAAAACATATTTTCTCTTGTTTTCAGGCTGGGCACCTGGCACCATTTCCCAGTCCCGGTCCTGGGTCCAGGCCTCGCAAGGTGTCCACACCCTACACAACAGAGGTCAGTATCCACTGCTTCTGTTGGAAATATGTGAGAGACGGTAAGGGGGGGGCGATGCAGGAGATGCGGCAAGTATTTTAACATGTCGTTTGTCTCATGTCGTCAATGTGCGGGAACTTGTCTGTCCATCGTGTCCATCGTCCGTCATCTGTTTTCCCCACCCTTGTTTTCACTGCTTGGCCGGCTCCCCACCCCAAGACAGTAGGTGTTTTACTACATTGCATCTTGTTGTATAAAGTATGTTATGGTAAATATCCTTAATAACATGTTGTAATATTGTTTTACATTTGTATACAGATGTGTTTTCTTGCAGATATCGGCTGTGAAGTTGGTAAGTTGTTTTGTAAGTATAAAGCAAAATATATATCTGTAAATATCTGTATATTTTTCCATTTGTTTGCTGGTAAATATTTGAAACTTGCTCAAATTGGATGTAAATGTAAACATTTGCATATTAAATGTAGTCATTGCAAGTAAAATGTTCAATTGACCAGTTCCTTAACCCCTTCTTCCTAACCATTCATCTTTGGTGTCCAATTCCAAATCAAAATTTTAGGCCAGGGGTTGGTATGGAATTGGACATTGGTTTCTAGTTAGTGTTTATATATCTGGAGGTTCTAGATTTGTTGAGTCATCACCATATTGCTACACATCTCCAAGCCCCATTAGGTCAAACACTACAGAGATAGAGTAGGGGGATAAAGGCCTTAATTAAACTGGTTAAACAATATATATTTTTTATCCTTCCCTCAGCCTGTACCTTGACGTGGTGAGAGGGCTTCCAACTAAACCAAGCACGTTATTGAACCCCTGACAGACTGGCTGCCTGTCGAGGACAAGTGACAGGAAGAATTAGCCACAGCACCTGATCAAGCATCTCTTGATTCTGCCTCTTTCCTCATCTTTTAACTCTTTCTCACCTCTCCCTCCAGATGAAATTCTGCATCTAGTGACTTCTGATTTCCCAACAATCTGCCCACTCATCCCATCCATCTCATTACATCATTTAAAGCTACTGCTATTGTCATGTTGTCATTATCTGCTAATAAAGTTTGCAAGTCGTATCATACTGGGCATATAATATGTGAGATACACAGATGAACTAAAAAACTACTAGCACTGCAGTGCCTGGACTTCGCAGTCTCCCTCTTCAAGTCCCCCTTCCCGAGACTGCCTACTGAGAACAAGTGACAGGCAGAACCTCCCAACCACACAGCACCCACCTCTTTATTCCACACACCAGAGTTAAGTGTGTCTGCCATGTGTGTACAAAAAAAATAATCTGTGAAAATAAAAACGATCAGAGTTTATGTATTACAATCTTAAATATTGCCAGGCTTCCTTTGAATGGTCTTTATTTGTTCCACATTATTCATTGTTGTATGCTAGGACCTACAATAGATACACACACATATATTATTATATATATATATTTCATATTCAACCACAAGGGCTAGGTTAAAATAACAGTTAAAATAAAACAGGACAGCCAGACAATCAAATGGAAATGAGCTGACTTTGTGATCTGTAAGGTAAGTCACTTTAATGTGTCAAGCAGATTACACGCGTTCACTGCCATTTCCGAAATGTAGCAACATGTAAGACGCGGATTTCATGTTGTAACGTTAACAAGGTACCAAAAAGTAGTACGAATTCATGTTTTGTATTTGATTAGCTAAACAAAACTTTTAAACAGCGAAATTGTTGGGGAAAATCAGCCTCGTTTGCATAGCGATGATGAAGAGAACATAATTTAGGCTGTAATGATCTCCAAAATTATAATCATTAGGTCATCACACCATTCGTTTAGCAACGGACGCTAAGTTTATCGAATCCCATTGTGACGTAGAGGGGGACATTATTTGGCATGACAGGCCCAATGAAAACAAACCATCACACAACCACCACCAGCCTGCAATGCTGACGCACAGCATGAATGCATGTAATGATGTTTTTTTCCATACCCTAGTCCTACCATCAGCATGAAACAGCAGGAACAGGGATTCATCAGACCAGGCAAAGATTTTCAAATCCTCCAGTGTCCAGTCTTTTCAATTCTTAGCCCACTCCAACAACTGCAGTTTCAGAAAGCTAATGGGGATCCATAATAAATAAACAGCATTAAGGATGATAGCGTTCACCTGGGTTCACCTGTTCAGTCTGTCATGGAAAGAGCAGGTGTCCTTAATGTTTTGTACACTCAGTGCATGTTGTCTACTAGCTCATTCCCACAGAAAACTGCAGAGGGAAGCAGTACCATCCAGTCAACCATCAGACTACATTGTGAGACGTCTCACAGAGGATATTCAACCCTAAGGGCAAATCCAAGATCATCTCAATATCTTTACAGTAGAAGCTAACAAAACACACCAACACTGACAAGGTGCACACTGATCACTAAAGTAAAGAGAGGCTAACATCCTATAAACCACTCCCTTTCCTCTGCACAGTTCTCTCACAGTGAGAAAATAGGATTTCAAGTGCTCTACGCTTTCTTCATTTGATCCAATTCAACATTGGCAATTATTTAATGACATGATAATTAAGTGGAGAATCTAATCTTCGCTGGTCTGAGAGAACTGATGAGGCTTCTCTCCTTTATGTATACTTTGGTGTCTTTTTAAATTGCTCTGTTGAGAGAATCTCTTCTCACAGTCAGTGCAGTGATAAGGCTTCTCTCCAGTGTGTATCCGTTGGTGTATTTTCACATTTCCCAATCGGGAGAAACTCTTGCCACAGTAAGAGCAGACGTAAGGTTTCTCTCTTGTGTGTGATCTCTGATGACCTTTTAGCTCCGCTGATGATTTCAAATATTTTCCGTCGTCAGAGCAGTAGGAAGGCTTCTCTCCTTTATGTATACCTTGGTGTCTTTTTAAGTGGCTCGGTTGAGAGAAACTCTTCCTACAGTCAGAGCAGGAGTAAGGCTTCTCTCCTGTGTGTGTTCTCTGATGAACTTTTAGCTCAGTTGATGTTGTGAAGCATTTTACACAATAAAAGCAGGAGTAAGGCTTCTGTCCTGTATGTTTACGTTCATGTATTTTTAACTGGCCCAGTTGAGAAAAACTCTTCCCACAGTCAGAGCAGGAGTAAGGTTTCTCTCCTGTGTGTGTTCTCTGATGACCTTTTAGCTCAGCTGTTGTTTTAAAACATTTTCCACAGTCAGAGCAGATGTAAGGCTTCTCTCCTGTATGTACACGTTCATGTAGTTTTATGTGGTCCAGTCGAGAGAAACTCGCCCCACAGTCATAGCATAAGTAAGGCTTCTCTCCTGTGTGTGTTCTCTGATGAACTTTTAGATCAGTTGATGTTGTGAAGCCTTTTAAACAATTAGAGCAGGTGTAAGGCTTCTCTCCTGTATGTATACGTTTATGTAGTTTTAAGTTGCCCAGACGAGAGAAACTTGCCCCACAGTCATAGCAGAAGTAAGGCTTCTCTCCTGTGTGTGTTCTCTGATGAACATTTAGCTCAGTTGATGTTGTGAAGCATTTTATACAATTAGAGCAGGGGTAAGGTTTCTCTCCTGTATGCATACGTTTGTGTATTTTTAAGTGGCCCAGTCGAGAGAAACTCGCCCCACAGTCAGAGCATAAGTAAGGTTTCTCTCCTGTGTGTGTTCTCTGATGAACTTTTAGCTCAGCTGTTGTTTTAAAGCATTTTACACAGTCAGAGCAGACGTAAGGCTTCTCTCCTGTATGTATACGTTCATGTGTGTTTAAATTATCCAATCGGGAGAAACTCTTCCCACAGTCAGAGCAGGAATAAGGCTTCTCTCTCGTGTGTGTTCTCTGATGAACTTTTAGCTTAGTTGATGTTGTGAAGCTCTTCCCACAGTCAGTGCAGGAATACAGATTCTTTCCTGTGTGTATTTTTAGGTGTATTTTTAGCTTTGATAGAAATGGCAAAATCTTCTCACAATGTGGGCAATGGTGAAATCTCTTAGCTCTGCGATCTTCCAGCTGCTCTCTGGATGTAGAGAATGTCTCAACATGGTGTCCTGTGTGAACAACATCAGAAGAACCAGTCAGTTGGTGTGATATACATGTCAATCAAATGTATTTGATGAAGCCCTTTTTACATCAGTAGTTGTCACAAAGTGCTTTTCAGAAATCCAGCCTAAAACACCGAAGAGTAAGCAATGCAGATATAGAAGCACAGTAGGAAAAACTCTGAAGAAGAAATGTAGGAAGAAACGTAGAGTAACCAGGCTCAAGGGGTGGCCAGTCCTCTTCCTACTGTAATTGGTGACATGTATCCATATCAGTAGGCTGTACAGCACAAAAAGAGAATTACAACTATTCTAAAAGGGTGTAAGAGTCAAAAGCTAAAAAGGTACAAAAGGAGTGAAAATGATGAGCCATTTCATCCTTCACCGCCATCACAAGGGTTAGTCACTACACAGACTCCTTCTACTGCAACTTTTCATGCCCAGTGGAGAAGTTGGGACGAACAACAAACTTAAAACTTGTGCTTACCATGAGAAACAGATTTCCCAATCTTCTCCTCCTCTTCTTCATCTTTAATGTTGACGTTCAGCTCCAGTGTTTGACTGCAGTCTTCCAGCTTCACTGATGCCATCTCTGGATCCTGCAGTGCAAACTGGGCTCCACTGTCACAATCAGGACCCAGTGACTGTAGGTTTGGACTCAGTGTGGAAGGAGAGAGGCAGGCTGGGTTTGTCCTCACTGTTGATGTAGTAATAAAGAGAAGCAGACACAAAGTTATTGTCTTGACAGTTCTGGCACTTTATTCTCTAAAAATTATATTTCTTAATGTTCAATTATCCAAGTCGTCTACTGGTCTACACCGGGTAACAGTGTATTCAGACCCCTTGACTTTTTCCACATTTTGTTGCATTACGTTTTTCTAAAATGATTCAAATGTTTATTCCCCCTCATCAACCTACACACATTTTATTTTTATTTCACCTTTATTTAACCAGGTGGGCTAGTTGAGAACACCTTTATTTAACCAGGTGGGCTAGTTGAGAACACCTTTATTTAACCAGGTAGGCTAGTTGAGAACACCTTTATTTAACCAGGTGGGCTAGTTGAGAACACCTTTATTTAACCAGGTGGGCTAGTTGAGAACACCTTTATTTAACCAGGTGGGCTAGTTGAGAACAAGTTCTCATTTACAATTGCGACCTGGCCAAGGTAAAGCAAAGCAATTTGACACATACAACACAGAGTTACACATGGAATAAATAAAACATAGTCAATAATACAGTAGAACAAAAGAAAACAAAAAGTCTATATACAGTGAGTGCAAATAAGGTAAGTTAAGGAAATAAATAGACCATGGTGGCAAAGTAATTACAATATAGCCATTAAACACTAATTAAACAATACCCCACAATTACAAAGTAAAAGTTTTTTTTTCATGTTTGCAAATTTAAAAATATATATAACTGAAATATCACATTTACATAAGTATTCAGACCCTTTACTCAGTACTTTATTGGAGCACCTTTGGCAGCGAGTACAGCCTTGAGTCTTCTTGGGTATGACGCTACAAGCTTGCCACACCTGTATTTGGGGAGATTCTCCCATTTTTCTCTGCAGATCCTCTCAAGCTCTGTCAGGTTGGATGGGAGCGTCGCTGCACAGCTATTTTCAGGTCTCTCCAGGGAAGTTTGAAAGGTTTCAAGTCCGGTCTCTGGTTGGGCCACTCAAGGACATTCAGAATTGTCCTGAAGCCACTCCTGTGTTGTCTTAGCTGTGTGCTTAGGGTCATTGTCCTGTTGGAACGTGAACCGTCGCCCCCAAAATGAGGTCCTGAGCACTCGAGCAGGTTTTCATCGAGGATCTCTGTACTTTTCTCTGTTCATCTTTCCCCTCTATCCTGACAAGTCTTCAAGGCCCTGCCGCTGAAAAACATCCCCACAGCATGATAGTGTCAACAACATACTTCCCCGTAGGGATAGTGCCAGGTTTCCCCCAGACATCACGCTTGGCATTCAGGCCAAAGAGTTCAATCTTGATTTCATCCAACCAGAGAATCTTGTTTCTCATGGTCAGAGTCCTTTAGGTGCCTTTTGGCAAACTCCAAGTGGGCTTTCAGGTGCCTTTTACTCAGGGGTGGCTTCCGTCTGCCCACTCTACCATAAAGGCCTAATTGGTGGAGTAATGCAGAGATGATTGTCCTTCTGGAAGGTTCACCCATCTCCGCAGAGAAACTCTGGAGCTCTGTCAGAGTGACCATCAGGTTCTTGCTCACCTCCCTGACTAAGGCCCTTCTCCCCAGCTTGTTCAGTTTGGCAGGCCGGCCAGACAGCTATTGGAAGAGTCTTGGTAGTTCCAAACTTCTATCATTAGGGAATGATGGAGAGGACACTGTGTTCTTGGGGACCTTCAAAGCTGCAGAAATGTTTTGGTACCCTTCCCCAGATCTGTGCCTCGACACAATCTTGTCACAGAGCTCTACAGACAATTCCTTCGACCTCATGGCTTGGTTTTTGCACTGACATGCACTGTGGGACCTTACATAGACAGGTGTTTGCCTTTCCAAATCATGTCCAATTCATTGAATTTACCACAGATGAACTCAAAGTTATAGAAACATCTCAAGGATGATCAATGGAAACAGGAAGCAAATGTTTTCGCTTTGTCATGAGGATTATTTATAACATAACATTATATGGAAAAAGTCAAGGGATCTGAGTACTTTCTGAATGCCCTGTACATCATCCACTCACTATCACAAGGGTTAATAATGACAGACTCATTTCATAGAACAATACTGGTGTCAAACCATGCAAGTCTCAGTAGCATGAAATAACATTACTTTCTCATTGAAACAGTTCTACAGCAACTTTTCATTCACAGTTGGAAGTTGGAACAAACAACAAACTTAGAACCTGCTCTTACCATGAGAAACAGATGTCCCCATCTTCTCCTCCTCTTCTTCATCTTTAATGTTGACATTCAGCTCCAGTGTTTGACTGCAGTCTTCCAGCGTCACTGATGCCATCTCTGGATCCTGCAATGCAAACTGGGCTCCACTGTAACAATCAGGACCCAGTGACTGTAGGTTTCTACTCAGTGTGGAAGGAGAGAGGAAGGCTGGGTTTGTCCTCACTTGATGTTACCGGCCTCAGACTTTATTCAAGTCGGCCAGTAGTAATAAAGAGAAACAGACAAAAGTTAGTCTTGAAAGTTCTGGCATTTTCTAAAAATATATATTTCTTGTTCAATTATCCAAGTCAGTGTTTGACTTGTTTTGACTTGAAATAGGGACCAGTACTGTTTATATTTAGGTGCAGGATCTCCACAACACTTTTGAGTTAATATTCTATAAGAGGAACATGAGCTCAAGCAGTAGAAATTTGAGGTGCTGGTACTCAGCTCCAGTGAGCTGCTGTCCAAGTGGTTAGTGCGTTGGACTAGTAACCGGAAGGTTGCAAGTTCAAACCCCCGAGCTGACAAGGTACAAATCTGTCGTTCTGCCCCTGAACAGGCAGTTAACCCACTGTTCCTAGGCCGTCATTGAAAATAAGAATTTGTTCTTAACTGACTTGCCTAGTTAAATAATAAAGGTAAAAATATAAATAAATAAAAGTCAAGCACTGATCTCATTTCAATGGATCAGGTAGATAAGCATTGGCAACAAAACATTGCAACTATGCAACTTAAAAACACTTAATCTATAGTAGATACAGAATGTACATGCATTATTGACAAAAACAGCTTGTTTGTACTATTTTCCTGAATAACCTTGCCTTCGATATATTGTTACAATACAAAACCAATAGCATTTCCGTTCACACCATACTATCATTTATAAAGATTGAAAACGGATAATTACTTTCAGCTTCAAAACAGTACTGCAACCGTCAAATTGGCTCTCTCTGCTGCACCCGCACTGCCTGAAGCCCGTTCAAGCAAAAGTATGTACATCCACTCAGACAAACCAAGTCTCTAGTTATGGAACTTGTCAAGTAGTTATCACGTTCTTCATTCTGTTTGACACAAAAATAACACATCAAACCTTAACCAAACGTGATAATAACTTAACAGATTTGTCACCTAGCATAGCATGACATGTTCTTTCGATATTATAAATTTAAACATTATATTACATACCTGTAGTAATAAATAGAGACGGACACAATGATTATCTTCTAGACTGCACGCTTTCTTTATTCTGAAGAATGTTGCGCGCCTGTCCGGAACTTCCTGTTCCCCACTACCACAGTGCAACCGTCCGTACGTTCCGGGATCCTTGGAATAGCCCTACCCCATTACATGAGAAGGGGGTTGGTGCCACCGACTCCTCCTCCTCCGGGACATTGAGTCGTAAGAAAAGCCGTGCGTGAAACATGTAACGTAACCGCAAAAAATAATAATCTGTAAACGTACTATATTACGACCATGAATGAACATTTACACTTAAATGTTTACTTTACGTCTCCCTTTACTCGGTTACAGATCTTTTTTTATATATACATTTTTGTCTGGAATGTGGAATCTGCAAAACCGAATGTAGCTCGTCAATAATGCAGCTTCCGGTTTCATTTTCAAAATAAAAGTCTAGATCTTGTTTTAGAACAGCATTGTACCAGTAGATAGCGTAATATAGGCTTGGGCCTTCAGCAAATGACTTGTGTGAGAATTATACAATAAAGACACAGAAGAGCATTGTCTAGAAAAACCGCCTGAGCTGCAAAACAGAAAGTAAATATGATTTAGACTAGGCCTATTCCACTATCTAAATACGGCATGATGTTGTGTGTTATTTAATGGCCATATAATTGCATAATTGCATAATATTTTTATAGCCATGTGGGGCTAATGAATCATGTAACCTTATGAATCACACTATTTCTACTATTTGGGAGCACGGACTTCCATAAAAAAATCTGCCGTTTCCAGCTACAATAGTTAGTTACAACATTAACAATGTCTACACTGTATTTATATCAATTTTATGTTATTTTAATGGACATAAAAAGTAACACAATAAGATTACATAACTTCTAATGACTACTGAAAAGTCCAAATTCAAACCCTCCTTGTAAGATACATATCATTTTTGACTTTTCAGTAGTCATTAGAAGTTATGTCATCTTATTGTGTTGCTTAAAAAATATATATATATTTAGCAAATATTTTCTTAACTCTATTTCTTGAACTGCATTGTTGGTTAAGGGTCTTTAAGTATGCCTTTCACGGTAAGGTTTACACCTGTTGTATTCGGCGCATGTGACAAGTACAATTTGATTTGAGTAATATACTGTATGCTTCATTAAGGTTGGCTTCGTAGAAGGTTGGCTTCATCTGTACCTCAGAGGTGGAACACCTGTTGTATTCGGCGCATGTGACAAGTACAATTTGATTTGAGTGATATACTGTATGCTTCATTAAGGTTGGCTTCGTAGAAGGTTGGCTTCATCTGCACCTCAGAGGTGGAACGTAAGTCACAGAAAATAATTGAGGCAGCTGCAGAGAAGTATCTGGATATTTAACTTCAGAAGAGTTACAGGATGTGTTGGGTGGTGGTGTCCCGTCCTCCCAGGCCGTTGGCATGGTGCAGGAGCAGATCGGGTCAAAGTAGTGGAATGGGGTAGTGGGTTTTTAATGATTGTAGAGTTGTTGTTTTTTAATTTACGTTTTTGCTTTTCCCGTTTTCCCATTTTGTATTTTAAAGTGCAATGTGTTTATATTATAGTCCAGTTGGGGGCGGTAATGCTACATATTCGATTCCAACCGCCGTTAAACTCCAAAGCAGAGAGAGAAGTAGTTCCGGGGAAGCGCGCACCATTCTTCAGATAAAGGAAGCGCTAGAACTGTGCTGTGAAGACGATAACCATTGGGTCCATTATTACAGGTATGTAATAGCACGTTTAAACTTTCCAATGTCGAAAGACCACGTCATAACATGCTAGGTAACACATCCGTCAAGGTATTACCACGTTTGGTAAAGGTTGTGTGTGTTATTTATGTGTCAAACCGAGTGAGTGAAAAACGTGAAACGATTTTGCAAGTCACGTAGCTAGATTTTTCTTTTTGAACGTAAATCAAAATGTACATTTATATATAATCAATGTATTTGAGATGTTATTGGCTTTGTGTAAAAATAAAAAGTCTTACGAGTTGGTAAAATGGCGGTGCGCACTCTGTCTGCGTTTAATGATGACGTACAATAGAACCACATCAATCAAATTGTAATCAATCAAGAAAAAACACGTGCAAATGTGTATCTAATACGAAAATCAATGATTTTCTCCAAAACAACTGCCTTTTACACAACTTTCGAATGATGATATAGAAAAACTATTTTGTAAGGATTGATAATCTGAAATCAGAAATACATTTTTCCAGTGCACGGGAAGTCACTGCAGAAGCCAAGCCCAAACAAACAAACATATAACAACCTATGTGTGTGCACATTAAGCTGTTAGTTCATATGCCTTGACACCGTGATATATAGGCCTAAGGCCCGAGACAATAAGAAGACACTGGCAGAATAAATTCAACCACACATTCGTTTTCATTACAAAACCGGAGAGCAACATCTGTTGGGTGAAGTCTATTAAACATAGTGTGTAACAAACAATTACATTACCTACGGCATGGTCAAGCAAGGCAATGTTTCCAACATATTCTGACTACTTGTAGAGAAACACCAATGCCATCCTCCTCGTTCATTTTGCCTAAAAGGTAGTAGTAGACTGTAGTAGAGTAAATGCGTTTAGTTTCTGTTGTCCTCGGCTACCTGGCAAAACGTTTTGGCTCATTAGTCTAACTTACTTTCATGGGAAACGATGCGCCAGGCCAGCTAGGTAATATTAGCATACTACATCTAGCTACATGTTGAACTTTCATCCTCTCAGGCCACGGGCGCAATGTATATGGTTGGATCAGAATCACTGTTCTAATCATTGGCCAGTACGGAGAATTAAGTAAGGCCGTAAGTCTAAATCCCTGTATCTCCATCCATGGCTAAAATCGTCCCTTTTCTAAGTTAACCAACTACCCACCAGAGGACAACAACACATTGAGATGTCAGTTATGTTTGGCTTCTGATGTGATGTGACTGGTCTGAAGGCAAATCCAAACTGGCTTCTCTTGACACTTGTTTTTGGTGGGCCAGGACCAATCACAGCTGAGCCCAGTCAGTTTAGGTCAATGCTGATTGGCTATTATTATTATTATTTGTTTAATTTTTTTAAGGGAGGACAAACGGTTGCTGGCTTCCCTTGCATTCAATGTCTGGAAAATACATATTTTAGATGTCTTTTCAACTTCATTTTACTAACTGGGACTGTTCTAGTTTGGCTGGGGGTGGAATTTTTGGAGCAGAATGGTAAATAGCGGCCCTGGCTATAGGTCAGGCCCTGTTGTGCCCTATTCGGACGGGAGTCGTTTTACTGGGGGAGGTCGGGTTATGTAATTATGTGCACGAGCACAAAACATCTTTCATTTTTGTCCCGTTCGAATCTGCCATGGCAGTAAGATTTACATGGCAGGAGAGTAACAATTCCAACCAGAATAACCTACTGTTTTGGGGCAAAATCCAAAGTCCTCTGATAATACTAGTCCGGTGCAAATCGACATCCCTGTGTTTTGAGAGAAATGTCTGCGTTTGACAGGTGTTGCTCTCGTTTTACACCAGAAAACAATAGTTCAACTTATCGAATCAGTTAAGTGCTGTGCATAATGAATGGGCTGCATGCAGCCTATCAACTTTCACAGTGAATGCTTTTGTTTATATGTTGTGTGTTTATGAATTGAATATTACCATATGCATCAGTAAAAAATATTGAGTCAATTTAATGCAACCTTTGCTGTTAATAGATCGCAAAGCAGCAGCATACAACTGACCTAAAGGTTTGTAAATGATTAACGTTCTCATCCATAGGCTTAAAATGCATCTGGGGTGAAATTGAACTGTTTAGCTCACATCTGAAGGCTGAGGGGCATTTAGGATGTACTGCAGATCGCTAAAATATGCCAATGATTATGATCACACTTTCTCAATACAAATATTAGGGTGACACTATAGGATAGATGGTTTAGAAACCAAGCTGGAGTTACCAGTGTGGCCCGATCACCTGGACATGTTGAAATACTGTATCTTCACTCCTAGAATAAAATCCTCCAGGCTTGCATCATAACTGCCAATTTATTGGGGAAAAATAAAGAATTACAGGGGGCCGTTTGGGGGGAAAAATAAAGAATTACAGGGGGCCGTTCGGGGGGAAAAATAAAGAATTACAGGGGGCCGTTTGGGGGTAAAAAAAGAATTACGGGGCCGTTTGGGGGGAAAAAGAATCCCGTCCGACTCGTCCTCTGGAATAACAGCCATTCTGGAGTAATAATAACAGAAGGTTCTCTAGCCATGCATACATGTGTCACGTAAAGAGAGCAAGGGTTGAGGGATAGGGAATATTTTTCCTAAACAAATTAGGGATTTTGGGTACAGAACGTTAGCCTGAAATTAACTTTAAAACTGCTAAATGTTCTCTCCGCCAACAAGAGCAGTGGGTGATTCTATATATATTTTTATTTGTAATAAATCTGCAAACATTTCTGAACCTGTTTTGGCTTTGATTATGGGTTATTGTGTGTAGATTGATGAGCAGGAAAAACTATTTAATAAATTTTAGAATAAGTCTGTCACTTAACAAAATGTGGAAAAAGACTAGTGTCATGGATCTTAGGAAAACTCCCCTGGTCAGAAGATACTATCGTCAATAAGTACTAAAGCAGTCAGCATCTCTGAATGGGGTAGCAGTGCAGGTGTACTAAAGCAGTTAGCGTCTCTGAATGGGGTAACAGTGCAGGTGTACTAAAGCAGTCAGCGTCTCTGAATGGGGTAGCAGTGCAGGTGTACTAAAGCAGTTAGCGTCTCTGAATGGGGTAGCAGTGCAGGTGTACTAAAGCAGTTAGCGTCTCTGAATGGGGTAGCAGTGCAGGTGTACTAAAGCAGTTAGCGTCTCTGAATGGGGTAGCAGTGGAGGTGTACTAAAGCAGTTAGCGTCTCTGAATGGGGTAGCAGTGCAGGTGTACTAAAGCAGTTAGCGTCTCTGAATGGGGTAGCAGTGCAGGTGTACTAAAGCAGTTAGCATCTCTGAATGGGGTAGCAGTGCAGGTGCATGAGTGAGAGACAATTTCACGGTCACACTATTTTGAAGCTGAATGTAAAGATTATCAGTTTCTACATGTGTACTAATATTAAGACACATTCAGTTGTTTCTATATTTATCTCTAATTGTTACTATGGTGTGAACGGGAAATACAATTGGCAGTGGTGTAAAGTAACTAAGTAAAAACACTTTGAAGTACTGCTTAAAGGAGACGTTTTCTTGTTTATAAATGGCATGTTATGGTTACGTGCACTTGAGTTGTGTAATTTAAAGTATGTACTTTGTCTAATGTGAATGAATTAATGTTTTGTTGTCAATGCTTAGCTACCTGATCTATTGTAATTACATAATTGACTAGAATAAAGAAAGTGACAGAACTGTCAAAACAATAACTTGTGTTCGTTTCTCTTTATTACTACAGACCGACTCAGATTAAGTCTGAGGCTGGTAACATCAACAGTGAGGACAAACCCAGCCTGCCTCTCTCCTTCCACACTGAGTCCAAACCTACAGTCACGGGGTCCTGATTGTGACAGTGGAGCCCAGTTTGCACTGCAGGATCCAGAGATGGCATCAGTGAAGCTGGAAGACTGCAGTCAAACACTGGAGCTGAATGTCAACATTAAAGATGAAGAGGAGGAGAAATCGGTTTCTCTTAGTAAGCACAGGTTTTTTCTAATTAAGTCTGTGTTCATTCCAACTTTCCACTGTGTATGAAACGTTGCAGTATAACTGTTTCATGATGAACTGTTTCAATGAGAAGGTAGATGTTATTTCATGCTACTGAGACTTGCATGGTTTGACACCAGTATTGCCAACATTTGTTTTATTCACTGAGCTATCTGGAGTGATCAGAGAGTAGCCTAAGAGGTGAAGTAGACCAACTGCCAGTGTTTTAGGGTTCTATTATGAAATGAGTGTGTAGTTTCTCACCCCTGTGATAGTGAGTGGAGGATGATATGAAATGAGTGTGTAGTTTCTCACCCCTGTGATAGTGAGTGGAGGATGATATGGCTCATAATTTTCACGACTCCCCCCCTTTTTAGCTTTCAACTCTTACCGACTTTTAGAATAGTTTTATTCCCCTTTTGTATTGCACAGCCTACTTATGTGAATACATATGGTGCATTCGGAAAGTATTCAGACCCCTTGACTTTTTCCACATTTTGTTACGTTACAGCCTTATTCTAAAATTGATTAAATAAAAAGTTCCTCAATCTGCACACAATAACCCATAATTACAAAGCAAACATTTTTTTTGAGAAATGTTTGCTCTTTTATTAAAAATTAAAAACAGAAACACCTTATTTACATAAGTATTCAGACCCATTGCTATGAGACTCAACCTTAAACTCAGGTGCATCCTGTTTCCATTGATCATCCTTGAGATGTTTCTACAACTTGTTTGAGATTCCACCTGTGGTGAATTAAATTGATTGGACAAGATTTAGAAAGGAACACACCTGTTTATATAAGGTCCCACATTTGACAGTGCATGTCAGAGCAAAAACCAATCCATGAGGTCGAAGGAATTGTCTGTAGAGCTCCATGAAATGATTATGTTGAGGCACAGATCTGGGGAAGGGCACCAAAACATTTCCAATAAGAAAAATAAATAAGTATAATGTGCAGTCGCAGATAATGCAGATTGTATTTTGACTATCGCCAACATTTACATAAAAAATAGTGAATATACAGTTTTACAGTTCCAATGGTACTGTACGTCAAGCCAGTATCACTGGCTTCTACAGTATCACTGGCTTCTACAGCATCACTGGCTTCTACAGCATCACTGGCTTCTACAGTATCACTGGCTTCTACAGTATCACTGGCTTCTACAGTATCACTGGCTTCTACAATATCAATATCACTGGCTTCTACAGTATCACTGGCTTCTACAGTATCACTGGCTTCTACAGTATCACTGGCTTCTACAGTATCAATGGCTTCTACAATATCACTGGCTTCTACAGTATCACTGGCTTCTACAGTATCACTGGCTTCTACAGTATCACTGGCTTCTACAGTATCACTGGCTTCTACAGTATCACTGGCTTCTACAGTATCAATGGCTTCTACAATATCACTGGCTTCTACAGTATCACTGGCTTCTACAGTATCACTGGCTTCTACAGTATCACTGGCTTCTACAATATCACTGGCTTCTACAGCATCACTGGCTTCTACAGCATCACTGGCTTCTACAATATCACTGGCTTCTACAGCATCACTGGCTTCTACAGCATCACTGGCTTCTACAGCATCACTGGCTTCTACAGCATCACTGGCTTCTACAGTATCACTGGCTTCTACAGTATCGCTGGCTTCTACAGTATCGCTGGCTTCTACAGTATCACTGGCTTCTACAGTATCACTGGCTTCTGCAGTATCACTGGCTTCTACAGTATCACTGGCTTCTACAGTATCACTGGCTTCTACAGTATCACTGGCTTCTACAATATCACTGGCTTCTACAGTATCACTGGCTTCTACAGTATCGCTGGCTTCTACAGTATCGCTGGCTTCTACAGCATCGCTGGCTTCTACAGTATCACTGGCTTCTACAGTATCACTGGCTTCTACAGTATCACTGGCTTCTACAGTATCACTGGCTTCTACAATATCACTGGCTTCTACAATAACACTGGCTTCTACAGTATCACTGGCTTCTACAGTATCACTGGCATCTACAGAATCACTGGCTTCTACAGTATCACTGGCTTCTACAGTATCACTGGCTTCTACAGTATCACTGGCTTCTACAATATCACTGGCTTCTACAGTATCACTGGCTTCTACAATATCACTGGCATCTACAGTATCACTGGCATCTACAGTATCACTGGCAGCTACAGTATCACTGGCAGCTACAGTATCACTGGCTTCTACAGTATCACTTGGCTTCTACAGTATCACTGGCATCTACAGAATCACTGGCTTCTACAATATCACTGGCTTCTACAATATCACTGGCTTCTACAGCATCACTGGCTTCTACAGCATCACTGGCTTCTACAGCATCACTGGCTTCTACAGCATCATTGGCTTCTACAGCATCACTGGCTTCTACAGCATCACTGGCATCTACAGAATCACTGGCTTCTACAGAATCACTGGCTTCTACAGCATCACTGGCTTCTACAGCATCACTGGCTTCTACAGCATCACTGGCTTCTACAGCATCACTGGCTTCTACAGCATCACTGGCATCTACAGAATCACTGGCTTCTACAGAATCACTGGCATCTACAGAATCACTGGCTTCTACAGAATCACTGGCTTCTACAGTATCACTGGCTTCTACAGTATCACTGGCTTCTACAGCATCACTGGCTTCTACAGTATCACTGGCATCTACAGTATCACTGGCTTCTACAGTATCACTGGCTTCTACAGTATCACTGGCTTCTACAGTATCACTGGCATCTACAGTATCACTGGCATCTACAGCATCACTGGCTTCTACAGCATCACTGGCTTCTACAGTATCACTGGCTTCTACAGTATCACTGGCATCTACAGTATCACTGGCATCTACAGTATCACTGGCTTCTACAGTATCACTGGCTTCTACAGTATCACTGGCTTCTACAGTATCACTGGCATCTACAGTATTACTGGCTTCTACAGTATCACTGGCTTCTACAGTATCACTGGCTTCTACAGTATCACTGGCATCTACAGTATCACTGGCATCTACAGTATCACTGGCTTCTACAGTATCACTGGCTTCTACAGTATCACTGGCATCTACAGTATCACTGGCTTCTACAGTATCACTGGCTTCTACAGTATCACTGGCTTCTACAGTATCACTGGCTTCTACAGTATCACTGGCATCTACAGTATCACTGGCATCTACAGCATCACTGGCTTCTACAGCATCACTGGCTTCTACAGTATCACTGGCATCTACAGTATCACTGGCATCTACAGTATCACTGGCATCTACAGTATCACTGGCTTCTACAGTATCACTGGCTTCTACAGTATCACTGGCTTCTACAGTATCACTGGCATCTACAGTATCACTGGCTTCTACAGTATCACTGGCTTCTACAGTATCACTGGCTTCTACAGTATCACTGGCATCTACAGTATCACTGGCATCTACAGCATCACTGGCTTCTACAGTATCACTGGCTTCTACAGTATCACTGGCTTCTACAGTATCACTGGCATCTACAGCATCACTGGCTTCTACAGCATCACTCGCTTCTACAGCATCACTGGCTTCTACAGTATCACTGGCTTCTACAGCATCACTGGCTTCTACAGCATCACTGGCTTCTACAGTATCACTGGCATCTACAGTATCACTGGCATCTACAGTATCACTGGCTTCTACAGAATCACTGGCTTCTACAATATCACTGGCTTCTACAATATCACTGGCTTCTACAATATCACTGGCTTCTACAATAACACTGGCTTCTACAATAACACTGGCTTCTACAGTATCACTGGCTTCTACAGTATCACTGGCTTCTACAGTATCACTGGCTTCTACAGTATCACTGGCTTCTACAGAATCACTGGCTTCTACAGAATCACTGGCTTCTACAGAATCACTGGCTCCTACAGCATCACTGGCTTCTACAGCATCACTGGCTTCTACAGCATCACTGGCTTCTACAGCATCACTGGCATCTACAGCATCACTGGCTTCTACAGCATCACTGGCTTCTACAGCATCACTGGCTTCTACAGTATCACTGGCTTCTACAGCATCACTGGCTTCTACAGTATCACTGGCTTCTACAGCATCACTGGCTTCTACAGCATCACTGGCTTCTACAGCATCACTGGCTTCTACAGCATCACTGGCTTCTACAGTATCACTTGCTTCTACAGTATCACTGGCTTCTACAGCATCACTGGCTTCTACAGTATCACTGGCTTGCAAAACTCATAGAACAGATCCCAAATATTATGAAACTCTGGGGCTTTCTTTTTCACTATATAAGTACATTTTTCAAGAGCCAGGCTTGATGTTAACTATTTGAACCAATGACCAAGTGAGAGGGAACTTGCATACTTCCAGTGGAGAGCAATTGAACGTCTAGCTTGTAATAGACAGAGGTCAACCATTTTATTTTCTCTCCTATGTAAAGAGATTCTCTGTGTAAAGATTTAGGAGGGATAGTTTAGGGATTAGTGGTAATGGGGTTGAGGTCATCTCAGAGATGTAGTGTACTGAGGTCAAATGTTTGAATATCAGCACATTCCTCCAGGCAATGATACAAGGTGTGTAAATGCACGTTACATTTAACACGGGTCAAATTTGTGGAGCTTAACAAAAGGGTGATATTTTCCCATGTAATGATGCCATGTGACCTCTCCCATAACACACATTAACAGAGAGCGTTTCTAATGTGGTCAAAGGAGGTTGTAGGGCTGATTGTTTTAGACTGGAAAAGCTTCACGTTAAATCTTCCCTTTAGTTCTTCAAATGACATGAGACCCTCTTTTTTTTATTTATTGTTCTTTAAACCAGTCCATAACTTTTAATAAAATTATTATTATTATTTTTTTTTAAATTTAAAACCTTTTATTTAACTAGGCAAGTCAGGCAAGTCAGTTTTAAGAACAAATTCTTATTTTCAATGATGGCCTTGTTCAGGGGCAGAACAACAGATATTTTTTTACCTTGTCAGCTTGGGGATTCGATCTTGCAACGCTCTAACCACTAGGCTACCTGCCGCCCCAACAATACCTGTCATTGTCAATTCTTTAAACCAGTCCGTTACTTTAACAATACCTGTCGTTGTCAATTCTTTAAACCAGTCCGTTACTTTAACAATACCTGTCGTTGTCAATTCTTTAAACCAGTCCGTTACTTTAACAATACCTGTCGTTGTCAATTCTTTAAACCCGTCCATTACTTTAACAATACCTGTCGTTGTCAATTCTTTAAACCAGTCCATTACTTTAACAATACCTGTCGTTGTCAATTCTTTAAACCAGTCCATTACTTTAACAATACCTGTCGTTGTCAATTCTTTAAACCAGTCCGTTACTTTAACAATACCTGTCGTTGTCAATTCTTTAAACCAGTCCATTACTTTAACAATACCTGTCGTTGTCAATTCTTTAAACCAGTCCGTTACTTTAACAATACCTGTCGTTGTCAATTCTTTAAACCAGTCCATTACTTTAACAATACCTGTCGTTGTCAATTTTTTAAACCAGTCCATTACTTTAACAATACCTGTCGTTGTCAATTCTTTAAACCAGTCCGTTACTTTAACAATACCTGTCGTTGTCAATTCTTTAAACCAGTCCATTACTTTAACAATACCTGTCGTTGTCAATTCTTTAAACCAGTCCATTACTTTAACAATACCTGTCGTTGTCAATACTTTAAACCAGTCCGTTACTTTAACAATACCTGTCGTTGTCAATTCTTTAAACCAGTCCATTACTTTAACAATACCTGTCGTTGTCAATACTTTAAACCAGTCCGTTACTTTAACAATACCTGTCGTTGTCAATTCTTTAAACCAGTCCGTTACTTTAACAATACCTGTCGTTGTCAATTCTTTAAACCAGTCCATTACTTTAATAATACCTTTTCTTGGCCATTATTAAACCCCTAGTCAGTTTAACCAGGTGTGAAATTGTCATCACACCAAATGGGTGTAAAACTGGGTAATACAGGGGATTCTTCCAGATATTGCTGTACTTTGTGGCATATAGTTGGTGTTTTTAACAAAGGGATTAATAGTATTCTTCTTTAGTGTCTTAAAGGGAGCAGAGTTGTTTTTATTTTATTTAACCTTTATTTTCCGACACCTTTCTGGAGTTGGAACTTGCCGAGTCATGAGCGTCTGTCTGCGTGCAAGGCCTGCTACGCCAGCGCTGGTGACCACTGAAGTTCAGGAGCGTCTGTCTGCGCGCAAGGCCTGCTACGCCAGCGCTGGTGACCACTGAAGTTCAGGAGCGTCTGTCTGCGCGCAAGGCCTGCTACGCCAGCGCTGGTGACCACTGAAGGTCAGGAGTGTCTGTCTGCGCGCAAGGCCTGCTACGCCAGCGCTGGTGACCACTGAAGGTCAGGAGCGTCTGTCTGCGCGCAAGGCCTGCTACGCCAGCGCTGGTGACCACTGAAGGTCAGGAGAATCTGTCTGCGCATAGGCTTTTCCTGGTTAAATAAAACAATTGGAGAGGGAAGAGTTCTTTAGATCTGTTAGGAATAAGAGGGTATCATCAGCATACAGGTCCACTCAATGTTCGAAATCTGATGTTTTAATTCCACTAATTGACGGTTGGGCCCTTACTGCAATGGCAAAGGATTCTATAGCTAAAAGAAAGAGCCCTGGACTGGCCGGACATCCTTGTCTCATCCCCCTAAAATGCTGAAAAATTGTGAAAACAAGTTGTTAGTTGCAACTTCTGCAGTGGGGTCTATATATCATATCTTAATCAATTTACAGAAGTAGTTCCCAAATCTCTTAAGCACTTGAAATAAGACCACTCAACTCTATGGAATGCCTTCTCTGCATCAAGTGAGAGTATGGCAGTATCAGTGCACATGTGAAGGGTCCACTATGTTTAGTACTCTCCTCACATTGTGAAAACCTTGATGGTTTTTCACGAAGCCATTTTGTTCTTTGTGTATTAGATGTGGGAGAACTCTGTCCAATCTCCTGGCTAAGGCTTTAGCACAAATTCTTGAGTCGGATTTCAGAAGAGAAATCGGTCTAACTTTCACATTTTGTTGGATTTATCAGGCTTCAGAATGAGAATAAAACACTCCTTTAGAGAGGAGGGGAAGCAACCTTGCTGAAAGGATTCAGCATACAGTGATTTGGAAAATTATTCAGACCCCTTGACTTTTTCCACATTTTGTTATGTTACAGCCTTATTATAAAATAGATTTGTTTTTCCCCTCATC
The DNA here is from genome assembly GCF_045791955.1 of Oncorhynchus clarkii lewisi. Classification (NCBI taxonomy): domain Eukaryota; kingdom Metazoa; phylum Chordata; class Actinopteri; order Salmoniformes; family Salmonidae; genus Oncorhynchus; species Oncorhynchus clarkii. Next base: position 3,753,832 of record NC_092164.1, read on the forward strand.
AATCTACACACTACCCCATAATGACAAAGCAAACACAGGTTTTTAGAAATTAACAAAATTATAAAACTTTTTTTTCTCAATGTTAAAATACATTTACATAAGTATTCAGACCCTTTACTCAGTACTTTGTTCATCACCTTTTGGCAGAGATTACAGACTCGAGTCTTCTTGTGTATGACGCTACAAGCTTGGCACACCTGTATTTTGGGAGTTTCTCCCATTTATTCTCTGCAGATCCTCTCAAGCTCTGTCAGGTTAGACTGGGAGTGTTGCCGCACAGCTATTTTCTGGTCTCTCCAGAGATGTTCAAGTCTGGGCTCTGGCTGAACCACTCAAGGACATTCAGAGACTTGTCCTGAAGCCACTCCTATGTTGTTTTGGCTGTGTATTTAGGGTTGTTGTCCTGTTGGAAGGTGAACCTTCGCCACAGTCAGAGTTCCTGAGCACCCTGGACCAGGTTTTCATCAAGGATCTCTCTGTATTTTGCTCCTTTCATCTTTCCACTCAATCCTGATTAGTCACCTCCCTGACCAAGGCCCTTCTCCCCCGATCTCAGTTTGGCCGGACGGGCAGCTCTAGAAAAATGATTGGTGGTTCCAAATTTCTTCCATTTTAAGATGATTGAGGCCTTTCGATCATATCCTTGGACTAAAATGATGGTCACTCACATGCAACACTAACATAATGTGCAAAGGGCCTCTGGGTAACGTAGCACATTATTCAATGGTATCACTTTTTCTCCACAGGCTGTTCATTTCTGATCTTTGATACTTTCTTGGTTTATTAAGGTATCATGGTATACATACTATGTTAACGCTATATATGTTTGGACCATTTTGTTACTTAGTATTGTTAGGTTCTAATTCTCAGAGTAAAAACTTTATGGACTCTGACAGCTCAAACCAAGTTTATTCTTCCCAGAGGATCAATACAGCTGCATTAGACAAAGACATAGTTCACACAAGCACTGATATTTAACCCTTTCTCCTAGGCTGAGTCTCCTCCTACACATCTGAACAAATGTTGTATCTTAACTGCCAGGCAGGAAACTAAGTGATACAGCCATAAAAGTGTATTTTTCCCTTAAGATCAGATGTTTCATCGATTAGAACATTTGCAGAATGTCGACCAAAATCCATCTTCTCTCACTGCCAGCCACTGGGCTTCCTCTCACTACCATATTTGTTGGTGAGTGGAAACGCTAAGCAGATGCTTAACATTCCTACATCCAGTGAAATATGTCTCATTGTTCTATCTGTGGGTGCACTGTGGTAGTGGAAGAACAGTAAGTTCCAGGCAGGCACGCACCATTCTTCAGAATAAAGAAAGAGACAGAACTGTGATGTCAAGAACCTTTGTGTTGGTTTCTATTTATTACTACAGGTATGTAATAGCCGGTTTAAACTTCCTAATATCAAAACAACCATGCTAGGTAACATCCGTTAACGTATTATCACGTTTGGTAAAGGTTTGATGTGTTGTGTCAAACTGAGTGAAGAACGTGAAACAATTTTACAAGTCACATAGCTAACGTTAGATACTTTGGGTTTTGTGGTGGCATATTTCTGCTTTACCAAATGAGGAGAGTTAAACTTCACACACCAATCAGAGTTATACTTAAACTACATCTTTAATAATAAGAGCTTTGCCTTTGACTTTCAATGATGCGCCATCTCTAATGAACCATCGAAAAGTCACAACAGAAAAGTACAAAACTTTTATAGCCAAGATACACCCCTCTCAATTTACATGACGAACCACAGATCTTATGAACAGTTCACAAAGAAATACTTTTACTTGAGAGAGAGGAGTATCCCATAGCCAGATAGCATTCGCTATTAATTATCGTTCAGTTTGGTCCCTAAGATGAGGTTCTAATCTCGTTCCTGGTACTTCATAGCACAAAAACATTACCTCGTGTTATCTGTAATGCTCTTTTAGGTTTTATCACCCAAAGACATTGTAAATCTCCTCTGTCAGTGCTCTATCATAGAGGCCCATCCTCAGTGGAACACACACAATAGTTAACAGAATACTCTATTCTGTCGAATAAAACAACCATTATAGTGCAATACAAGGAGTATACCAATCTTGCAATTTTCCACGACAGTTTGTCTGAGGAAATTATGTACATCCATTCAATCAATTTATTTGAGATATCTGAGCATGTTATTGGTTTTGTGTAAAATTCACAAGCTGGTAAAATGGTGGCACCCACTCTGTCTGCGTCAACAGACTTCAGTGCAGGCAGTGCTGGTGCAGAGAGTCAATTTCACAGTCACACTACAGTTTTAAAGCTGAATGTAATGATTATCAGTTTTCTACATGTGTACTAATATTCAGACACATTAAGATGTTTCTATATCTATAAATGTTACTATGGTGTGAATGTGAAATCAAATTGTTTTTTCATTGAAATAAGACAGTAAAGACAAGGTTATTCAGGAAAATAGTACATAGTGCTGCCTAAAACATATACTGCAACTTTGTACTAAATGGTTTTTAGTCATTTATGCAAATTTGGGAAACTCTACTCTAGGTTAAGTACATTTTACGTTGTGTAGACAAATTTAAAACAGGTACTTTGTCTAATTGCAATGAATTCATGTTTTGTTCTAAATGCTTATCTACCAGATCTATTGGAATGAGATCAGTGTTTGACTTGGACAGAATGTTAACAGTATTGTGGAGCTCCTGCACCTAAAAATGATTACCAGCACCTGTTTCAGTCCAAGTCCAGCACTGAAATAGATCATTTAACAAGAAGAAATAAAAAAAAAATTTTAGAATAAAGTGCCAGAACTGTCAAGACAACTTTCTGTCTGTTTCTCAATGTTACTACAGGACAACTGGAATTAAGTCTGAGGCCGGTAACATCAATAGTGAGGACAAATCCAGCCTGTCCAAACCTACAGTCACTGGGTCCTAAATGTGACAGTGGAGCCCAGTTTGCACTGCAGGATCCAGAGATGACATCGGTGAAGCTGGAAGATTGCAGTCCAACAATGGAGCTGAATGTCAACATTAAAGATGAAGAAGAGAAGATTGGGGAATCTGTTTCTCAAGGTAAGAGAATACCAAGATTGTGCAATGCTGTCATCAAGGCAAAGGGTGGCTATTTGAAGAATCTCAGTTATAATGTATTTTGAATTGTTTAACACCTTTTTGTTTACTACATGATTTCATGTGTGTTATTTCATAGTTTTGATGTCTTCACTATTATACAATGTAGAAAATAGTAAAAATAAAGAAAAACCATTTCATGTGTTTTGAAACTTTTGACCTGTAGTGTATATCACACAACTGACTGGTTCTTCTGATGTTGTTCTCACAGGAGACCGTGTTGAGACATTCTCTACATCCAGAGAGCAACAGCAGGAAGATGACAGAGCTAAGAGGTCTCACCACTGCCCACATTGTGAGGAGAATTTTTCAATTCTATCAAAGCTAAAATTACATGTAAAAATACACATAGGAGAGAATCTGTTTTCCTGTACTGACTGTGGGAAGAATTTCACAACCTCAAAGGCTCTGACAGTTCATCAGAGATTGCACAGAGGAGAGAAGTCATACCCCTGCTCTGACTGTGGAAAGAGTTTCTCTCAACTGTACAACTTAAAAAGACATGAACACATACATACAGGAGAGAAGACTTACTCCTGCTCTGACTGTGACAAATGCTTCAAAAGATCAACTGCTCTAAAGGTTCATCAGAGAACACACACGGGAGAAAAGCCTTACTCCTGCTCTGACTGTGACAAATGCTTCAAAAGATCAACTGCTCTAAAGGTTCATCAGAGAACACACACAGGAGAAAAGCCTTACTCCTGCTCTGACTGTGGGAGGAGTTTCTCTAAACTGTACAACTTAAAAACACATGAACGTGTACATACAGGAGAGAAGCCTTACTCCTGCTTTTACTGCGAAAAAATCTTCAGAACATCATCTGATCAAAAAGTTCATCAGAGAACACACACAGGAGAGAAGCCTTACTCCTGTTCTGACTGTGGAAAGCGATACTCTCAACTGGGCCACTTAAAAACACATGAACATATACATACAGGAGAGAAGCCTTACTCCTGCTCTGACTGTGAAAAATGCTTAAAAACATCAGCTGAGCAAAAAGTTCATCAGAGAACACACACGGGAGAGAAGCCTTATTCCTGCTCTGACTGTGAAAAATGCTTCAAAACATCAACAGATCGAAAAGTTCATCAGAGAACACACACAGGAGAGAAGCCTTACTCCTGCTCTGACTGTGAAAAATGCTTCAAAAGATCAACTGCTCTAAAAGTTCATCAGAGAAATCACACAGGAGATAAGCCTTACACCTGCTCTGACTGTGGAAAGAGTTTCTCTCAACTGGGTGACTTAAAAACACATGAACGTATACACACAGGAGAGAAGCCTTTCTCCTGCTCTGACTGTGAAAAATGCTTCAAAACATCAACTGAGCAAAAAGTTCATCAGAGAACACACACAGGAGAGAAGCCTTACTCCTGCTCTGGCTGTGGAAAGAGATTCTCTCAACTGGGCCACTTAAGAAGACATGAACTTATACATACAGGAGTGAAGCCTTACACCTGCTCTGACTGTGGAAAGAGTTTCTCTCAACTGGGTGACTTAAAAACACATGAACGTGTACATACAGGAGAGAAACCTTACTCCTGCTTTTACTGTGAAAAAATCTTCAGAACATCAACTGAGCAAAACGTTCATCAGAGAACACACACAGGAGAGAAGCCGTACTCCTGCTCTGACTGTGGAAAGAGTTTCTCTAAACTGGGGGACTTAAAAACACATGAACGTATACACACAGGAGAGAAGCCTTACTCCTGCTCTGACTGTGGAAAGAGTTTCTCTAAACTGTACAACTTAAAAAGACATGAACGTATGCATATAGGAGTGAAGCCTTAATCCTGCTCTGATTGTGTAAAATGTTTCACAACATCAACTGACCTAAAAGTTTGTCAGAATTCACACTGGAGAGAAGCCTTACTCCTGCTCTTAATGTGGCAAGAGTTTCTCCCGATTGGAAAATACATAGTTGACCGAAGCCTTATCAAAGCACTGACTGTGAGAAGATATTCTACAGATTTTTGCCATTTAAAAAGACACCAATGTGTACATAAAGGAGAGAAGCCTCATCAGCTCTCTCAGACCAGCTAAGATTAGACACTCCACTTTATTCTCATCTCATTAAATAATTGGCAACATTGAATTGGATCAAATGAAGCGTAGAACACTGTATTGTAAAAAAAACAAAACATTAAGGACACCTGCTCTTTCCATGACCAGCTGATCCTTAATGATTTAGTTGTTGTGTATTTGTTATGGATCTCCATTAGCTTTCAACAAACAAACAAAACTGCTGTTGCAGTGGGCTAAGGAATGAAAACACTGGAAAATTGGAAACATACTGCCTGGTCTGATGAACCCTGGTTCCTGCTGTTTCATGCTGATGGGAGGACTGGGGTATGGAGGAAACCACGAGGACATACATCCAGTGGTGGAAAAAGTACCAAACTGTCAGACTGAGTGAAAGTAATGAAACCTCAATAGAAAATTACTCAAGTAAAAGTGAGTCACCCATTAAAATACTACTTGAGTAAAAGTATTTGGTTGTAAATATACTTATGTATTAAAAGTAATTGCTAAAATATACTCCATCAAAAGTAAAAGTATGAATAATTTCAAATTCCTTAAATGAAGCAAACCAGACTGACTGTACAACTGTGTTGTGTTTTTTTAATATTACAGATATCCAGGGGCAGACTCCAACACTCAGACATCATTTACGAATGATGCATTTGTGTTTAGTGAGTCTGCCAGATCAGAGGCAGTAGGAATGACCAGGGATATTCTCCTGATAAGTGCGTGAATTGGACCATTTTCTGTTCTGCTAATCATAAATGTAACAAGTACTTTTGGGTGTCAGGGAAAATGTATGTAGTAAAAAGTACATTTTGTTTAGGAATGTAGTGAAGGAAAAGTTGTCAAAAATATAAATAGTAAAGTACAGATACTACAAAAACTACTAAATGAGTTCTTTAAATAATTTTTACTTCAGTAGTTTATACCACTGCCTGCATCCATGCCGTGTGTCAGCATTGCAGGGTGGTGGTGTGTTTTCAGGGCACACATTGGGCCCCTTGATAAAAGTTGAGCAATGTTTGAATGCCACGGGATATTGTGAGAGCAAAATTGCAAGATTATGTTATATTAGTTTAATTTTATCAAATGGTTGTTTTATGCAACAGAATAGAGGGTTCTTATAACTCTATGGTTTCTGTGTGAACTGAAAAGTGGGCATCTGGGAGATTTAACACTGACAGAAGATTTACATTGTCTTGGGTTGATAAACCTAACAAGACCGCATTCCATAGCATGAGTTAATGTTTCTGTCCTGAGGTACCAGGGGGAGATGGCTCCAGTGTGGAGTTGGGGGGCCAGACCCTGGTCTCTACACAATGAGAAATTAGTACATTTCATACGAATCTTTCCCTTGTGGCCCATTTCATAAATCTGTTGTTTGTCATAAACATCCAGGAGGATGGACTTTGCTATAAAATGTTGTGGCTTAGTCCTGCTGGTTGGGCTCTCAACGAATCACCTACGACACAGTCATTGACCAGCTCCATTACTGCAGTAATTAAATAATAAAGTTAGATTGTTTTGAAGAAATGTATAAGTCTCTCCTTTTGATTACAATAATTGCACCACAATATCTAAACATCATTTGCCAATCAGGTGCATCCCTTCATGGCGGCAGTGCAAATTGATTTTATTTTCATTATGATTATGCCTTATGCCACAAGGCTTGTCCAGGAATGGTTCCAAGAACATCACAGTGAATTCAGCTCACTGAATTCCCTGTAATTGTACATCTGTGGGAGGAGATGGAACGAGCTATTCGGAGAAGATCCACTCCCAGCCAACTTGACACGATTGTAGGAAGCATTGGAGTCGACATGGGCCAGCATCCCTGTCGAACGCTCTCAACACCTTGGACAGTCTATGCCCGAAGATCTTTAGGCTGACATTCTAGATGATTCTGTGTATCGTAAGTTCAAATAAAGTTCACATAATAATAATTTCTAAAATCTAACAATTTGATGAAATGATAGCCTATTTGGTAATGACAGTCATGACACATTTTTTTTTTAAACTGGTGCATTCAATATTTTTAAAGACTTTTGGAAGTGTAATACATAGAATAATGTCAAAAGTCTGGGAGTGAGAATTCTTTATAAAATAAACATTTTAAAAGCTGAAAAAAGTGAGGTTATTTAGTATCTACTTAATGGATATGAAATAAACATATCTAAATTAAAGTCTTCAAGACTATTTACATGATCAACTGGGCATTACAACAGCCTGACCCTCTATATAGTCTTGGGTATATATTGAGCTCTAACAAATGGTGTTGTGTAAAAGGTCTGTTGAAATGAAGACTGTAGTGATGTGAGAAAGGGAACACAAGCTTCCTCTCTGGTTCCATTCTCCAATAGTAACTGGGTCATTATTGAATTGCATGGGTAATGCTGTTTCTTGTCTTTGGTACGCTATAAAACACTTATTTAATAAGAAAACACATGCACTTTATACTGATTAGCATCTATTTGTATGCACTGTAGACATAACTGGTGCCTAACGAATGGGCTTGTCACCACGGTGATGTGTAGAGATGTAGTGACATGTTTTGAGTAGATACATTCTTTAGAATTCCATGAATTAAACAAAGACATTCAGTAGATCAATACAGCTGCAGTAGTGTATCTGGTCTCAAAGATGATGCTGAAAAACCATGTCAGTGCTGAGGTTAAAAAAGTTTGAAATATCCAATAAATGTCGTTCCACTTCATGATTGTGTCCCACTTGTTGTTGATTCTTCACAAAAAAATACAGTTTTATATCTTTATGTTTGAAGCCTGAAATGTGGCAAAAGGTCGCAAAGTTCAAGGGGGCAGAATACTTTCGCAAGGCACTGTATGATCTCTGTAATTGCAAACAAAGGTTTCTGTATCAAATATTAAGTTCTGCTTTTCTGATGAATCAAATACTTATGTCATGCAACAAATTGCTAATTAATTACTTAAAAATCATACAATGTGATTTTCTGGATTCTTGTTTTAGATTCCGTTGCTCACAGTTGAAGTGTACCTATGATAAATTACAGACCTCTACATACTTTGTAAGTAGGAAAACCTGAAAAATCGGCAGTGTATCAAATACTTGTTCTCCCCACTGTATCTTACAATACTCATCTCACATGTTTATACTGTATCTTATACCATTTATTGCATCTTGCCTATGCCGCTCGGTCATAGCTCATCCATATATTTATATGTACATATTCTTATTCCATCCCTTTAGATTTGTCTGTATTAAGTAGTTGTGTAATTATTAGATCACTTGTTAGATATTACTGCATTTGGTGCAATGCTTAGCTTCACTTGTGCTGAATCTTACTTTCCAGCACAACAAAAGTCCCCTCCAACAAGAGTTACTATGTGACGTCTCTTTTAGCAATATTTTTTGCGATTAACCGGAACACGCGGAAAACACAAACACACCGTTGGTCTACTCGCACCAATGAAAACGTGAGACAGAGATAATTACTAGCTTGGTCAAGCCAGTATCTACTCAAATTTTAATCGGCTGGCCCTACGTCCATGCTCGAGAAATTAATTATGACCAAGTCTACTCGCTCCTGAATGCGATAGACAAGAATACTTGTTGGGCCCAATGTAGTGTTATTTTTCTCAGAATGCCTGCATCGGCTGGTACATATGCCCCAGCTCATAGCATTCAGTAAATCCTCTACACACTGATGTGTGTCAGATATACAACACGAGTCAACCTCACACCACTAGTATCTGGGTGAAAAAGAAAAACTACAAACACACCACTCTCAACAATAATCCTGATTGGTGTATGAGTAACTTGCTACACAATTCCTATGGACTGAATTCAACAGTGAGGCCTAGTTTATCTTAGGTTTCTAGCACGGGGGCATCAATATGACGTGACGTTAATGTGATGACATTCTATTTACTGAATAATTAACTGTTTATTATTACGTGATTCAATTAATCCTGTAACAATTAACTCAGTAACCTGGAGCAGCCACAGGAAAATGTTGTTTAATGAGTTACCATTTCCCGAATTAACTCATAGAATATATCGATTTCATAGCAGTCACCAATTCATTCATTTCATCAGTCTCCTTCTGAACGTCGCATAATTCGGAAATCTGCACAAACCAAGGTCTCACTAATCATTCCGTACCACACATTGAGTTGATTATTTATTTACTAACAAGCTAAACGATAACATAAGATACATATACACAAACAGTCTAGGTTATTGGTTAGAACTTCATACAATGGCAACAGGTCCCTAGTGGACCAACACAAGATAGAGATTTACATAGAGAGCAAGAGAGAAATTCAACACTTGGATACATTTGTAAACTATGCTTAGTTTCAGCCCTAACAGCTTGCCCTGAACTGCCCCTGTTATGGGTTAAAAGTGTAATGCACGTATTTATGTGTTGAAAGTCTCTGTTGGGTATCTCTTTGTGGGTCGAGTTCCGCTTAGTGGGAAAAGTTTGGCCAACGCCTTGTTCATTCGTCTTCAGGTGCAAGTCTCCGATTCTCCAAACTATGTCACAATGTCCTTTCTCTTAGTTGTCAGTTTCCTTGCACTCGTTCTGTGAGAGTGGGCTTCTGAGGAGGCTAATCAGGCGTGTCGACGCTCCCAGCGTGGGTAAGAGGGCCGTGTAGACAACCGGTGACTTGAAAAGAATAGCCAGATGGTCCTGCTTAAATTCAACTTCCTAGATACAGTACTTAGAATAGCTACTCCACCATAAACTTGATTGTTCAGAGATTTACTTTGTCTTCAACCTCGTGTTGCGTTTCGGGGTCACGACTAGCCGTAGACCTCGGCTGCAGTGCGTGTTCAACTTAGTCTGATATGTAAATTCTTAACTCATGTTTTATACCCTAGAGTAGAAAGGGGCGTTTCCATCTTTATGACACACTCTCTGGGATCCCTGGGGCGTAGCTAGTTACAAGGCAAGGTATTAGGACAACTAAAATCAGTCTTATAACATCCTCTTTCATCTGCATATTCTCGACACAAAGTATGTAAACATCACACATACATTATGAAAACTCTTCAATTTAATGTTTTCGTTATAACATCCTCAACTAACTTTTAAGAACATCATAAATTAGACATTCATTTTCATATTCCATCCATCATTGTTTCCACCATTTGGCTGATCAAATATACATGTCCCAACGTCCATTTATTTGATGTTGTGTAGTTTTGGGCTGTAAACTCTTCCTAATGCACACAGACATTCCAGTCTCTCACATTAGAGAACAGAATGGAGATGGGCTGTTGCCTTATAATTTATGATGGGCGTGAGGTCATAAACCCCCCCCCCATCAATCCCTCTATACTTCTCCCCCTCTTTGGGAGGGAGAGATCTCTCTGTAGAACCGGGATCCACTGTAACCTGATCCTCACAGGACCATCCTGACAGTCCCCCTCTGGTGGGTTCAACTTGGAAGGATCTTGCATCTTGCAACCCACCATAAGAATGACCATCGGATGTCAACAATTGTATATACACAGTGTAGGCCATTTGTTTGTGAGAATGTGAATGGGATCAAATTTGGTTTATATATAGACACATTAAAACAGTTTGTTTCATTTAAAATTATACACAAGAGAAGATGTTGCCCAGAACAAATTGTACAAAAATTATATCAATTAACTTCAACAGTTAGTCAACAGGTCCTGAGCACTCGGTAGCAGGTTCTCATCAAGAATCTCTCTGTACTTTGCTCATTTCAACGTTCCCTCGATCCTGACTAGTCTCCCAGTCCCTGCCGTTGAAAAACATAACCACGGCATGATGCTGTCACCACCATGCTCTGACATGCACTGTCAAATGTGAGACCTTATATAGACAGGTGTGTGCCTGTTTGAATGGAATTTACCAAGTGGACTCCAATCAAGTTGTTGAAACATCACAAGGATACTTAATGGAAACAGGATGCACCTGAGAACAATTTCGAGTCACATAGCAAATGGTATGAATACTTGTTTATTATTTGCCAAAAAACATGTTTTCAATTTGTCATTATGGGCTATTGTGTGTAGATTGAGGACATTTTTAAAAATGTAATCCATTTTATGATAAGGCTGTAACGTTACAAAATGTGGATAAAGTCCAGGGGTCTGAATACTTTCCTTTTGCACTGAGTGTACAAAACATTAGGAACACCTTCCTAATATTGAGTTGCAATTCCTTTTGGCCTCAGAACAGCCTCAATTCGTCAGGCCATGGACTCTACATGGTGTGGAAAGAAACCCACAGGGATGCTGGGCCATGATGACTCCAATGCTTCCCACAGTTGTGCCAAGTTGGCTGGGAGTGAATATCTCTTCCCACAGATGTTCAATTGGATCGAGATCTGGTGTCACGGCAGGCTACTGCAGTAAGCTGAATTCACGTATGTTCGTGGAACCGTCCCTGGACAAGCCTTGGGGCATAATCCTGCTGAAAAAATATATTTGCAGATGGATACACTGCTGCCATAAAGGGATGCACCTGATTGGCAATGATGTATAAATATCCTGTGGCATTCAAATGTTGCTCCACTTTTATCAAGGTGGCCCAATGCGTGCCCTGAAAACACACCCCACACCATCACCACCAGCCTGCAATGTTGACACATGGCATGGATGCATGTACTCATGGTTTTCTCCATAGCCTAGTCTTCCCATCAGCATGACACAGCAGGAACTGGGATTATCTAGACCAGTGGATCCCAAAATGTTTATAGTCCCGGACCCCTTCAAACATTCAACCTCGAGCTGCTTACCCCCTCTAGCACCAGGGTCAGTGCACTCAAATATTATAAGCCACACACACAATAGGATACATTTAGTAAACATAAGAAATTAGTGTGAGTTGTCGTCACAACCCGGCGTGTTGGAAGTGACAAAGAGCTCTTATAAGACCAGGGCACAAATAATAATACATTTCGTTCTTTATTTAACCATTTTACATATAAAACCTTACTTGCTAATTGAAATTTTTGAATAACTCACCACAGGTTAATGAGAAGGTTGTGCTTGAGAGGGATGCACATAGCAATGTTGGTTTGTATTGGAGAGTCTCCGTCTTAAATCATTTTCCACACACAGTCTGTGCCTGTATTTAGTTTTTATGCTAGCGAGGGCCGAGAATCCACTCTCACATAGGTACGTGGTTCCAAAGGGCATCGGAGTCTTAACAGCTCGATTTGCCAAGGCAGGATACTCATGAGCGCAGCCCTATCCAGAAATCTGGCAGTGGCTTCTGATTCAATTCAATTCCATTTCCACAGATGCGCTTTTTGTAATTTTGATGAGGCTCTTGTTCAGATATCGGTAAGTGGACTGGAGGCAGGGCATGTAAGTGGATTGGAGGCAGGGCATGTAAGTGGACTGGAGGCAGGGCATGTAAGTGGATTGGAGGCAGGGCATGTAAGTGGATTGGAGGCAGGGCATGTAAGTGGATTGGAGGCAGGGCATGTAAGTGGACTGGAGGCAGGGCATGTAAGTGGATTGGAGGCAGGGCATGTAAGTGGACTGGAGGCAGGGCATGTAAGTGGATTGGAGGCAGGGCATGTAAGTGGATTGGAGGCAGGGCATGTAAGTGGATTGGAGGCAGGGCATGTAAGTGGACTGGAGGCAGGGCATGTAAGTGGATTGGAGGCAGGGCATGTAAGTGGACTGGAGGCAGGGCATGTAAGTGGATTGGAGGCAGGGCATGTAAGTGGATTGGAGGCAGGGCATGTAAGTGGACTGGAGGCAGGGCATGTAAGTGGATTGGAGGCAGGGCATGTAAGTGGATTGGAGGCAGGGCATGTAAGTGGACTGGAGGCAGGGCAAGTGGATAAGGGCATGTAAGTGGATTGGAGGCAGGGCATGTAAGTGGATTGGAGGGCATGTAAGTGGACTGGAGGCAGGGCATGTAAGTGGATTGGAGGCAGGGCATGTAAGTGGATTGGAGGCAGGGCATGTAAGTGGATTGGAGGCAGGGCATGTAAGTGGACTGGAGGCAGGGCATGTAAGTGGATTGGAGGCAGGGCATGTGAGTGGACTGGAGGCAGGGCATGTAAGTGGATTGGAGGCAGGGCATGTAAGTGGATTGGAGGCAGGGCATGTAAGTGGACTGGAGGCAGGGCATGTAAGTGGACTGGAGGCAGGGCATGTAAGTGGACTGGAGGCAGGGCATGTAAGTGGACTGGAGGCAGGTGGACTGGAGGCAGGGCATGTAAGTGGATTGGAGGCAGGGCATGTAAGTGGACTGGAGGCAGGGCAGGCAGGGCATGTAAGTGGACTGGAGGCAGGGCATGTAAGTGGACTGGATTGGAGGCAGGGCATGTAGGCAGGGCATGTAAGTGGACTGGAGGCAGGGCATGTAAGTGGACTGGAGGCAGGGCATGTAAGTGGACTGGAGGCAGGGCATGTAAGTGGACTGGAGGCAGGGTGGACTGGAGGCAGGGCATGTAAGGAGGCAGGGCATGGATTGGAGGCAGGGCATGTAAGTGGAGGAGGCAGGGCATGTAAGTGGACTGGAGGCAGGGCATGTAAGTGGATTGGAGGCAGGGCATGTAAGTGGACTGGAGGCAGGGCATGTAAGTGGATTGGAGGCAGGGCATGTAAGTGGATTGGAGGCAGGGCATGTAAGTGGACTGGAGGCAGGGCATGTAAGTGGATTGGAGGCAGGGCATGTAAGTGGACTGGAGGCAGGGCATGTAAGTGGACTGGAGGCAGGGCATGTAAGTGGACTGGAGGCAGGGCATGTAAGTGGACTGGAGGCAGGGCATGTAAGTGGATTGGAGGCAGGGCATGTAAGTGGATTGGAGGCAGGGCATGTAAGTGGACTGGAGGCAGGGCATGTAAGTGGACTGGAGGCAGGGCATGTAAGTGGATTGGAGGCAGGGCATGTAAGTGGACTGGAGGCAGGGCATGTAAGTGGATTGGTGGCAGGGCATGTAAGTGGACTGGAGGCAGGGCATGTAAGTGGATTGGAGGCAGGGCATGTAAGTGGATTGGAGGCAGGGCATGTAAGTGGACTGGAGGCAGGGCATGTAAGTGGACTGGAGGCAGGGCATGTAAGTGGATTGGAGGCAGGGCATGTAATTGGACTGGAGGCAGGGCATGTAAGTGGACTGGAGGCAGGGCATGTAAGTGGATTGGAGGCAGGGCATGTAAGTGGACTGGAGGCAGGGCATGTAAGTGGATTGGAGGCAGGGCATGTAAGTGGATTGGAGGCAGGGCATGTAAGTGGACTGGAGGCAGGGCATGTAAGTGGATTGGAGGCAGGGCATGTAAGTGGATTGGAGGCAGGGCATGTAAGTGGATTGGAGGCAGGGCATGTAAGTGGACTGGAGGCAGGGCATGTAAGTGGATTGGAGGCAGGGCATGTAAGTGGACTGGAGGCAGGGCATGTAAGTGGATTGGAGGCAGGGCATGTAAGTGGATTGGAGGCAGGGCATGTAAGTGGACTGGAGGCAGGGCATGTAAGTGGACTGGAGGCAGGGCATGTAAGTGGACTGGAGGCAGGGCATGTAAGTGGACTGGAGGCAGGGCATGTAAGTGGATTGGAGGCAGGGCATGTAAGTGGACTGGAGGCAGGGCATGTAAGTGGACTGGAGGCAGGGCATGTAAGTGGACTGGAGGCAGGGCATGTAAGTGGACTGGAGGCAGGGCATGTAAGTGGACTGGAGGCAGGGCATGTAAGTGGACTGGAGGCAGGGCATGTAAGTGGACTGGAGGCAGGGCATGTAAGTGGACTGGAGGCAGGGCATGTAAGTGGACTGGAGGCAGGGCATGTAAGTGGACTGGAGGCAGGGCATGTAAGTGGACTGGAGGCAGGGCATGTAAGTGGACTGGAGGCAGGGCATGTAAGTGGACTGGAGGCAGGGCATGTAAGTGGACTGGAGGCAGGGCATGTAAGTGGACTGGAGGCAGGGCATGTAAATGGATTGGAGGCAGGGCATGTAAGTGGACTGGAGGCAGGGCATGTAAGTGGACTGGAGGCAGGGCATGTAAGTGGACTGGAGGCAGGGCATGTAAGTGGACTGGAGGCAGGGCATGTAAGTGGACTGGAGGCAGGGCATGTAAGTGGACTGGAGGCAGGGCATGTAAGTGGACTGGAGGCAGGGCATGTAAGTGGACTGGAGGCAGGGCATGTAAGTGGACTGGAGGCAGGGCATGTAAGTGGACTGGAGGCAGGGCATGTAAGTGGACTGGAGGCAGGGCATGTAAGTGGACTGGAGGCAGGGCATGTAAGTGGACTGGAGGCAGGGCATGTAAGTGGATTGGAGGCAGGGCATGTAAGTGGACTGGAGGCAGGGCATGAAAGTGGACTGGAGGCAGGGCATGAAAGTGGACTGGAGGCAGGGCATAAAAGGGATAAAGAATCCAGCTGTTTGTGTCATCCGTTTTGGGAAAGTACCTGTGTAATTGCGCACCCAACTCACTCAGGTGCTTCGCAAGATCACATCTGACATTGTCCATAAGCGTAGGGTCATTATCACACACAAAAAATAGCATACAATGATGGAAAGACCTGTGTGTTGTCCTTGTTAATGCAGACAGAGAAGAGCTCCAACTTCTTAATCATAGCCTCAATTTTGTCCAGCACATTGAATATAGCTGCAGTCCCTGTAATCCTAGATTCAGATCATTCAGGTGAGAAAAAACATCACCCAGAGAGGCCAGTCATGTGAGGAACTGATCATGCAAGCAGTCAGACAAGTGACAATTATGGTCAGTAAAAAAAACTAAGTACGTCTCTCAATTTAAAAAAAAAGTGTCAATACTTTGCCCCTTGAAGACCAGCGTACTTCTGTATGTTGTAAAAGCGTTGCATGGTCGCTGCCCACATCATTGCAGAGTGCAGAAAATACACGAGAGTTCAGGGGCCTTGCTTTAACAAAGTTAACCATTTTCACTGTAGTGTCCAAAACATCTTTCAAGCTGTCAGGCATTCCCTTGGTAGCAAGCGCCTCTCGGTGGATGCTGCAGTGTACCCAAGTAGCGTCGGGAGCAACTGCTTGCATGCGCGTTACCACTCCACTATGTCTCCCTGTCATGGCTTCGCGCCATCAGTACAGATACCAACACGTCTTGACCACCAAAGTCCATTTGATGTCACAAAGCTGTCCAGTACTTTAAAAAGATATCCTGTTGTCCTGGTTTCCAGTAGTTTGCAGAAGAGGATGTCTTCCTTAATTGACCCCCCAAAAACGTAACGGACATATACCAGGAGCTGTGCCAGCTGTAACGCATAGAATTCACTGGCTTGTATATACGAAGCAGTAATTGTATCAAAACATCTCTTGCCATGTCGCCGATGCGGTATAGTTTTTTTGGGCCTTTCCTCCAGCCATATCCACGGAAGCAGGAATAATGAAGTCCTCCACAATAGTATGGTGCTTGCCTGTCCTAGCCACTCGGTAGCTCACCATATAAGACGCTTCTAGCCCCTTCTTATTAATGGTATCTGTTGCTTTTATACATGTCTTACTACTCGAAAGTTGTCTTAATTCTCGCTCAAAAAACTCCTGTGGCTTATTTTTCTATTTGGCATGCTTTTTTCTAAATGTCTGCGCAAGAGTGAAGGTTTCAGTTGTGAGCTATAAACACACTTTGGCTGAGGAAAGGCACTATTCCCAATATAAGTGAACCCCAAATCAATGTAGGTCTCATCACATTTGCACGTCTTCGATGGTCCAACATCCCTTGTCTGTTGTTCGATGCTTTCCCAGGTAAAGGGGCAGTCAGATTCGGCTGCATCAGATTCACAACTGTCAGCAAAATTGCAAAATTGACAAGATGCTCACTGATCATTCCATAACGCTCATTGTTCTCTGCATTGTTCTCTCACAGTGAGAAACAATAGGACTAAAAGTGTTCTACACGTTCTTCATTTGATCCAATTCAACATTGCAAATTATTTTATGAGAATAATTAAGTGGAGTGACTAATCTCAGCTGGTCTGAGAGAACTGATGAGGCTTCTCTCAAGTGTGTAGCCATTGGTGTGTTTTTACATTGCCCAATCGGGAGAAGCTCTTGCTACAGTAAGAGCAGAAGAAAGGCCACTCTCCCGTGTATATTCTTTGAAGATCGTTTAGCTCAGCTCATAATTTAAAACTGTGGAAACTGTCCTTGCAGTAGTAAGGCTACTCTCCTTTATGTATACCTTGGTGTCTTTTTAAGTGGCCCAGTTGAGAGAAACTCTTTCTACAGTCAGAGCAGGAGTAAGGCTTCTCTCCTGTGTGTATACGTTTATGATTTTTTAGGTTGCACGGTTGAGAGAAACTCGCCCCACAGTCAGAGCAGGAGTAAGGCTTCTCTCCTGTGTGTATACGTTCATGTTGTTTTAAGTTTCCCAGTTGAGAGAACCTCGCCCCACAGTTAGAGCAGAAGTAAGGCTTCTCTCCTGTGTGTGTTCTCTGATGAACTTTAAGCTCAGATGATGTTGTGAAGCATTTTCCACAGTCAGAGCAGGAGTAAGACTTCTCTCCTGTGTGTATACGTTCATGCTGTTTCAGGTGGCTCGATTGAGAGAAACTCTTCCTACAGTCAGAGCAGGAGTAAGGCTTCTCTCCTGTGTGTATACGTTCATGCTGTTTTAGGTGGCTCAGTTGAGAGAAACTCGCCCTACAATCAGAGCAGGAGTATGGCTTCTCTCCTGTGTGTGTTCTCTGATGAACTTTTAGCTCACCTGATGTTGTGAAGCATTTTATACAATTAAAGCAGGAGTAAGGCTTCTCTCCTGTATGTATACGTTCATGTATTTTTAGATCGCCCTGTCGAGAAAAACTCTTTCCACAATCAGAGCAGGAGTAAGGCTTATCTCCTGTATGTATATGCTCATGTATTTTAAAGTGGCCCCGTCGAGAAAAACTCTTTCCACAATCAGAGCAGGAGTAAGGCTTCTCGCCTGTGTGTACACGTTCATGTTGTTTTAAGTTTCCCAGTTGAGAGAAACTCGCCCTACAGTCAGAGCAAAAGTAAGGCTTCTCTCCTGTGTGTGTTCTCTGATGAACTTTTAGTTCAGATGATGTTGTGAAGCATTTTACACAGTCAGAGCAGGAGTAAGGCTTCTTTCCTGTGTGTATACGTTCATGCTGTTTTAGGTGGCTCAGTTGAGAGAACCTCGCCCTACAGTCAGAGCAGGAGTATGGCTTCTCTCCTGTGTGTGTTCTCTGGTGAATTTTTAGCTCACCTGATGTGGTGAAGCATTTTACACAATTAGAGCAGGAGTAAGGTTTCTCTCCTGTATGTATACGTTTGTGTGTTTTTAGGTCGCCCCGTCGAGAGAAACTATTTCCACAGTCAGAGCAGAAGTAAGGCTTCTCTCCTGTGTGTACTCTCTGATGAACTGTCATAGCCTTTGATGTGGTGAAATTCTTCTCACAGTCAGTGCAGAAATACAGATTCCCTCCTTTGTGTATTCTTAGGTGTATTTTGAACTTTGATAGAATTGGGAAAATCTCCTCACAATGTGGGCAGTGGTGAGACCTCTTAGCTCTGTGATCTTCCTGCTGTTGCTCTATAGATGTAGAGAATGTCTCAACATGGTCTCCTGTGTGAACATCAGAAGAACCAGTCAGTTGGTGTAATATACAGTACCAGTCAAAAGTTGACACACCTACTCATTCAAGGGTTTCTTTATTTTTGCTATTTTCTACAACATCAAAACTATGAAATAACATAAAGATGTAACCGAAAAATTGTTAAACTAATCAAAATATCTTGTAGTTTGCCTTAACAGCTTTGCTTTTCTTGGCATTCTCTCAACTACCTTCACCTGGAATGCTTTTCCAACAGTTTGACGGAATTCCCACATATGCTGAGCAAATTGTTGGCTGCTTTTCCTTCACTCTGCAATCCAACTCATCCCAAACCATCTCAATTGGGTTAAGGTCTGGTGATTGTGGATGCCAGGTCATCTGATGCAGCACTTCATCACTTTCCTTCTTGGTCAAATAGCCCTTACACAGCCTGGGGGTGTGTTGGGTCATTGTCTTGTTGAAAAACAAATGAGTCCCACTAAGCCCAAACCAGATGGAATGTTGTCTCACTGCAGAATGCTGTGGTAGCCATGCTGGTTACATGTGCCTTGAATTCTAAATAAATCAGATAGTGTCACCAGCAAAGCACCGCCACAACATCACACCTCCTCCATGCTTCACGGTAGGAAATACACATGCGGAGATCATCCAGTCACCTACTCTGCGTCTCACAAAGACACGGCGGTTAGAAGCAAAAATCTGAAAGTTGGACTCATCAGACCAAAGGACAGATTTCCACAGGTCTAGTGTCCATTGCTCGTGTTTCTTGGCCCAAGTAAGTATTTTCTTATTGGTGTGCTTTAGTAGTGGTTTCTTTGCATCAATCTGACCATGAAGGCCTGATTCACACAGTGTCTTCTGAGTAGTTGATTTGTCTGTTACTTGAACTCTGTAGCATTTATTTGAGCTGCAATTTGAGGCTGATAACTCTAACTTATCCCCTGCAGCAGAGGTAACTCTGGGTCTTCCCTTTCCTGTGGTGGTCCTCATGAAAGCCAGTTTCATCATAGCGCTTGATGGTTTTTGCGACTGCACTTGAAGAAACTGTCAAAGTTCTTGAAATGTTCTGTCATTTCTCTTTGCTTATTTGAGCTTGTCTTGCCATAATATGGACTTGGTCTTTTACCAAACAGGGCTCTCTTCTGTATACCCCCCCTACCTTGTCACAACACAACTGATTGGCTCAAACGCATAAAGGTAAGATATTCCACAAATTAACTTCTGTTAATTTAAATGCATTCCGGGTGACTACCTCATGAAGCTGGTTGAGAGAATGCCAAGAGTGCAAATCTGTCATCAAGGCAAAGGGTGGCTACTTTTGAATAATCTCAAATCTATTTTGATTTGTTTAACACTTTTTTTTGTTTACTACATGATTCCCTATATAGTTTTGATGTCTTCACTATTATTCTACAATGTAGAAAGAAAGAAAAACCTTTGAATGAGTAGGTGTATCCAAACTTTTGACTGGTAGTGTACATGTCAATCCAATTTATTTGACAATGCCCTTAAAACATCAGCAGTTGAAAAAGTGCTTTACAGAAATCCAGCCTAAAATCACAAAAGAGTAGATGCAGAAGCACAGTGGTTATGAAACACTCCCTAGAAAGCAGGAACCTTGGAAGAAACCAAGAGGAACAAGGCCCAAAGGGGTGACCGGTCCTCTTCCGGCTGTACCGGGTAACATATGTATTCATATCAGTAGGCTGTACAATACAGGGGAATAAAACTATTCTAAAAGTGGGTAAGAGATGAAAGCTAAAAAGGGGCGTGTCATCCTCCACTCACTATCACAAGGGTTAGTAACTACACAGACTAATTTCATATAACTTTAAAACACTGGCAGTTTGTCTACTTCACTTCTTTAGTCTCCTCTCTGATCACTCCAGATAGCCCAGTGAATAAAACAAATGCTGGCAATACTGGTGTCAAACCATGTAAGTGTCAGTAGCATGAAATAACATCTACCTTCTCACTGAAACAGTTCTACTGCAACTTTTCATACACAGTGGGAAGTTGAAACGAACAACACACTTAGATAGAACCTGTGCTTACCATGATTAACAGATGTCCCAATCTTCTCCTCCTCTTCTTCATCTTTAATGTTGGCATTCAGCTCCAGTGTTTGACTGCAGTCTTCCAGCTTCACTGATGTCATCTCTGGATCCTGCAGTGCAAACTGGGTTCCACTGTCACAATCAGGACCCAGTGACTGTAGGTTTGGACTCAGTGTGGAAGGAGAGAGGCAGGCTGCGTCTGTCCTCACTGCTGATATTACCGGCCTCAGACTTGATCTGAGTCGGCCTGTAGTAACAATGAGAAACAGACAAGTTATTGTCTTGACAGTTCCAGAACTTTCTTTATTCTCTAAAAATATATTATTTATTCTTGTTCAATTATCTAATTCAGTGCTTGACTCCCTGACCAAGGCCCTTCTCCCCCGATATCTCAGTTTGGCCGGGCGGCCAGCTCTAAAAAAAAAAAGAAAAATGTAAAAGTATTGGTGGTTCCAAACTTTTTAAGAATGACGGAGGCCTTTCGATCATATCCTTGGACTAAAATGATTGCACATGATGTTCGGCTTTCACACGGACATCTTGTGCAAAGGGCCTTTGGGTAACAAAGCACATATTCAACGTTATCCCTTTTCCTTACATAGGCTGGTCATTTCTGATCTTTGATATTTTATTGGTTTGTAAACGTATCATGGTATACTACGTTAATATTATATGTGTGAGGGCCACTTTGTTACTTGGTAGCTACTAGCAAAAGACCCTGTGTTGTGGATCATCTTCAACTATTTTGGACTGTCCATACTGTAATATTAGTCTTAGGCTTCACTAACTAGCGTTACTGTTTTAGGAAGAGCTATTCTTTCCTACTTTTCAAAAACGAATAGGACGTGATATATCACATATCATCTTGCTAGATATGCCTTTTGTTGTGATATATCACATATCATCTTGCTAGATATGCCTTTTGTTTTGCTCGTGAGGAGTAATGGCCGAGAGAAGGCAGGAGACACTTTGTTTTGTTTAGCGTCGTTAGGTTAGACTGGTCCCTTTAATGGATCAGTCGTCCACCAGGCTACGATTAGGGGGAGGTGGGAGGGGAAGAGTTGGATGTCTCGGTTAGGGAGACAGTGGAATGGGGTTCAGTGTTCTACTGTTAGGATAGATTTATGGTTTGTTTGTTCCAACAGATCTTTACACATTTTTTTCACTACAAAATATTAATGTGGTCCTTCTGGTTACTAAACATATTTTAGATATGTCTTTATGCTATAGCTTATTCCACGTTCACATCTTTGGTTAAATGACTTCTAATGCAAAACTGAAATGTACTTCGTAGAATGTCAGTGGAGTTTGTAAACGATCTAAGCTTATAACAGGTTATTACTGGGCTTAAACAACTTCATCTATTGTGTTCCTACAAGAAACTCACTTGTTGAAGGATGTGCTACTTAAAGTACGCAGGAGATGGCAAGGGCAAGTAATAGCATCCTGTTTCTCCTCTCATTCTCATGGTGTTATCGTTTTAATTCACTAATCGGTTCCATTTCAAGTGGATAATATTATAACTGATACATCTGGTAGATATATTTTGACACAGGAACGTCTTTGAATGAGCATATTAATCTGGTTAATGTTTATGTTCCAGATGATGATAATCCCAAGTTAAGCCCCACAAATTTGACCCCAATACCCCAGAAATGTGTGTTAAATGTAACACGCATTTAGTAGGAATGTGCTGAGATAAACGTTTGAGCTCAGTACTGTGCTATATCTCTGAGATGACCTCTACCACAATACCACTAATCCCTAAACTATACCTCCTAAATCTTTACCCAGAGAATATCTCTTTACATAGGAGAGAAAAGACAATGGTTGACCTCTGTCTATTACAAGCTAGACGTTCAATTGCTCTCGACTGGATGTATGTCAGTTCCCCCTCACTTGGTCATTGGTTAAAATAATTAACGTCAAGTCTGGCTCTTGGTGAATATACTTATATAGTGAAAAAGAAGAGTTTCATAATATTTAAGATCAGTTTTGTGAGTTTTTACAAACCGGTGATATTCTAGAAGCATTGGAACTGTAAATCCTCTATTTTTATTGGCTGTAGTTCTTAGAGGTATCTGCATTATCTGCATATTACACTTTTTATTTGGAAATGTTTTGGTACCCTTCCCCAGATCTGTGCCTCGACATAATCTTTTCATGGAGTTCTACGGACAATTCTTTCAACCTCATGGCTTGGTTTTTGCTCTGACATGCACTGTCAAATGTGGGACCTTGTATACAGGTGTGTTCCTTTCTAAATCTTGTCCAATCAATGTAATTCACCACAGGTGGAATCTCAAGTTGTAGAAACATCTCAAGGATGATCAATGTTAACAAGATGCACCTGAGCTCAATGTCGAGTCTCATAGCAAAGGGTCTGAATACTTATGTAAATAAAGGTATTTTTGTTTTGAATTTAATACATGTACAAACATTTCTATAAACCTGTGTTTCCTTTGAGGTACATTGATTACCTTTTTTTAATCCATTTTAGAATAAGGCTGTAACGTAACAAAATGTGGAAAAAGTCAAGGGGTCTGAATACTTTCCGAATGCACTGTATGTATTCATAGAAGAAAGCTGTGCAATACAAAGGGGGAATAAAACTATTCTAAAAGTGGGTAAGAGTTGAAAGCTAAAAAGGGGCGTGTCATCCTCCACTCACTATCACAAGGGTTAGTAACTACACAGACTCATTTCATATCATCCTCCACTCACTATCACAAGGGTTAGTAACTACACAGACTCATTTCATATCATCCTCCACTCACTATCACAAGGGTTAGTAACTACACAGACTCATTTCATATAATCCTCCACTCACTATCACAAGGGTTAGTAACTACACAGACTAATTTCATATCATCCTCCACTCACTATCACAAGGGTTAGTAACTACACAGACTCATTTCATATCATCCTCCACTCACTATCACAAGGGTTAGTAACTACACAGACTAATTTCATATCATCCTCCACTCACTATCACAAGGGTTAGTAACTACAGACTCATTTCATATCATCCTCCACTCACTATCACAAGGGTTAGTAACTACACAGACTCACTTCATATCATCCTCCACTCACTATCACAAGGGTTAGTAACGACACAGACTCATTTCATATCATCCTCCACTCACTATCACAAGGGTTAGTAACTACACAGACTCATTTCATATCATCCTCCACTCACTATCACAAGGGTTAGTAACTACACAGACTCATTTCATATCATCCTCCACTCACTATCACAAGGGTTAGTAACTACACAGACTCATTTCATATCATCCTCCACTCACTATCACAAGGGTTAGTAACTACAGACTCATTTCATATAATCCTCCACTCACTATCACAAGGGTTAGTAACTACACAGACTCATTTCATATAATCCTCCACTCACTATCACAAGGGTTAGTAACTACACAGACTCATTTCATATAATCCTCCACTCACTATCACAAGGGTTAGTAACTACACAGACTAATTTCATATCATCCTCCACTCAGTATCACAAGGGTTAGGAACTACAGACTCATTTCATAGAACTTTAAAACACTACTTCACTAAATAATTGATCACTCCAGATAGCCCAGTGAATAAAACAAATGCTGGCAATACTGGTGTCAAACCATGCAAGTGTCAGTAGCATGAATTAACATCTACCTTCTCATTGAAACAGTTCATCATGAAACAGTTCTACAGCATCTTTTCATGCACAGTGGGAAGTTGGAACGAACAACAAACTTAGTTAGGTGTGTAACAGTATAACTTTAGTCCGTCCCCTCGCCGCGACCCGGGCTCGAACCAGGGACCCTCTGCACACATCAACAACAGTCACCCACGAAGCATCGTTACCCATCACTCCACAAAAGCCGCGGCCCTTGCAGAGCAAGGGGAACCACTACTTCAAGGTCTCAGAGCAAGTGACGTCACCGATTGAAACGGTATTAGCGCGCACCACCGCTAACTAGCTAGCCATTTCACATTGGTTACACATAGAACCTGCTCTTACCATGACTAACAGATTTCCCAATCGTCTCCTCCTCTTCTTCATCTTTAATGTTGACATTCAGCTCCAGTGTTTGACTGCAGTCTTCCAGCTTCACTGATGTCATCTCTGGATCCTGCAGAGCAAACTGGGCTCCACTGTCACAATCAGGACTGGGTGACTGTAGGTTTGAACTCAGTGTAGAAGGAGAGAGGCAGGCTGGGTTTGTCCTCACTGTTGATGTTACCGGCCTCAGACTTAATCTGAGTCAGCCAGTAGTAATAAAGAGAAACAGACCCAAAAGTTATTGTCTTGGCAGTTCTGGCACTTAATTTATTCTCAAAAAATATTGTTTATATTTAGGTGCAGGAGCGCTACAATACTGTTGAGCTAATATTCTATAAGAGGAACATAAGAGGAACTATTTTCCTGAATAACCTTGTCTTCACTGTGTTATTTAAATCAAAACGAATAGTATTACCCTTCCACACCATAGTAACATTTATAGATAAATATAGAAACAACTGAAGGTGTCTGACTATTAGTACACATGTAGAAAACTGATGATCATTACATTAAGCTTCAAAATTGTGGTGGAACCGTGAAATTGTCTCTCTGCCTGGACTTTACATGTTTTGTCATTGTATTCACAGTAATGTCCCTGTATTGATGTGTAATAATGTTATTTATTATTGTTGCAATAAAAAATACAAAGAAGTCCGTTGACGCAAACCGAGTGGCGCCGCCATTTTACCAGCTCGTGAAATTTACATTAAAAAAACAACTTGCAACACGAATTCAGAAATCTCAGAAGTAAATAGATTATTTATGAAATGACCTTGAGAAAATTATGTACATCCACTCAGACAAACCCTAAAGGCTCTAAATATGTAACTTAGTTATCATGTGCTTCACTCGGTTTGACACAAAAATTACACATTAAACCTTTACCAAACGGATTTATTACCTAAAATGTTATGACATATTCTTTTGATATCAGAACGTTTAAAACGTGCTATTACATACCTGTAGTAATAAATAGAAAAGGACACTTAGCTTATCTTCTTGACTGCATCGTTCTGGCGCTTTCTTTATACTGAATAATGGTGGGCGCCTGCCTGGAACTTCCTGTTCCCCCGCTAACACCGTCCGTGCATTCCGGGATCCTTGGGATTGCCAACTCCTCAGTAAGGAAAGTAGCTATTGGCTGTCCTAAAATTCGCTAGAAGTCGCTAAATGACGTTATCGCCCAATTTGCATAATTGACAATGTGCATGTAATTGTGCTGGACGCTGTAGGAGAGAGGAATAACTTTGTGGGAAAGACAAAAAGTGAGTAAAAAACACCCTAACTATGTTTAGAACAACAAATGAGCAAACTGCAGAGAGTGGCACACACAGCGAATAAGAACCAGATATTTGAGGCCATACTCCTTATTCAGCACTTTATGGACCCCATTGTTAATCCCCGTCATAACAGAGACATTGTCAGTCCCCTATCCCCAGGAGTTTCTCTTTTTTAAGACTACACTTCGAGAGGAAAGCCACAACAGCACAGTGCTATAGATTTGGCATCTCCTCCCTCCAACCCAACAAGTCCCAGAAATGGTGATACAATTGTCTGCTTGGTGTCACTAAAGTACCTATACACAACCCCCAGGTACTTAGAAACACTTACATCCGTGGACTCATCGAGGAGGAGGCTGAAACGCTGGTCACCCACATCGACAACAAACTTTTTCAGAAAGTATGGTGCTAGAACACCATTAATAATTTCTGTGCACTTTGACCTGTGCATTTTGAAGTGGGTAGCAGCAGTGGAGTCTGAGAAAGCAGCTCTACATGCTTCTCCAATGTGATCACATGCCAGCATGGAACAGTGTTCAGCGATAGCTAATGCCATGGTGGCCTCAGCCTTTTTTGCAGAGTAAATTTGTTAACCATAAATTGCAGCTTGTTTTGGGTGGAACTGTTACAAGGCTTTGCCTTTTGAGTTGTCATGTGTTTTTTTACATCACTAAGTTTGGCGTAGAATCAGCCTTACAATACAGGCAGTATGCCCGTCCATGTATTATCTCCAATAAACGGCTTCAACCAGCCTTTGAATTCAGGGTTTGATTCCCACTCCTTTCTGTATTTTGAGTGTACAGTTTAGACTGAGACATGATGAGCTAGCCAGCTAGATGTTTATCTTATGTCACAGAGAGGAACACACACAGTGGGACAAGGTGAGTAAGTGACTGAGGCTGTGTGAGTCAAATGCAGTGATTTATTTTTGTGCAGTGATTTATTTTAGACAAAGAACATTTCACATTTACATCCCGCCCTGAATGTAAGCCAGGGCGGGATCAGCCAGCTTCCCGCAAGCGCGAGGACTGGGCTGCAAGTGAGTGCTTTGGGACGGGGGTGGGGCCCACTAAGAACAATACATGCTTTCACGTCAGAGTCTCCAATAACACCAGAAAAGGTCTCTAGATTTGTCACTAGTAAATTTTTTAAAAATGTGTCGCTAGAGGGGTCTGAATACTCGCTAAATATAGCGAAAAAGTCTCTAAGTTGGCAACCCTGCTTGGGAAGGCCCTACCCCATTACATGATAAGGGGGTCGTAGCCTCCTCCGGGACACGTCTCCTTTGCATAGAATTGATCAAGATGTTGATTGTGTAATGCTATTTCTAAAATATTGATGATAAAATGATTGTGGGGGCTGACTTGTTAGACTTCAGTACAGCTTTTCACATTATCGATCATAGTCTGCTGCTGGAAAAGCATATGTGTAATGGCTTTACACCTCCCCCTTACACCCCCTGCTATAATGTGGATAAAGAGTTAGACAAGTAACCGAAGACAGAGGGTGTTCTTTAATGTGAGCGTCTCCAACATTAGGAATTAGATTAGGCCCCTTGGTTTTTTCAATCTTTACTGATGACATGCCACTGGCTTTGAGTAAGGCCAGTGTGCCTATGTATGAGGACGACTCAACACTATACACGTCAGCTACTACAGCAACTGAAATGACTGCAACACTTGACAAAGAGCTGCAGTTAGTTTCAGAATGGATAGGGGACAAATCATTCACTGAATGCTAAAAGTCTCTATGAATAAGGTGGAAATTTGATTTTCCCATGATGTCAAGCAAAGAGGCACTGAGTTTGAAGGTAGGCCTTGAAATACATCTCATGTACACCTCCAATTGACTCAAATTATGTAAATTAGCCTATCAGAAGCTTCTAAAGCCATGACATCATTTTCTGGAATTTTCCAAGCTGTTTAAAGGCACAGTCAACTTATTGTATGTAAACTTCTGACCCACTGGAATTGTGATACAGTGAATTATACGTGAAAGAATCTGTCTGTAAACAACTGTAGGTGTTCCTTTTGTCCAAGTGGGAAAGGGCAGTGTGGAGTGCAATAGAGATTGCATCATCTGTGGATATGTTGGGGTGGTATACAAATTGGAGTTGGTCTAGGGTTTCTGGAATGATGGTTTTGATGTGAGCCATGACCAACCTTTCAAAGCACTTCATGGCTACAGACGTTAGTGCCATGGGTCGGTAGTCATTTAGGCAGGTTCCCTTAGTGTTCTTGGGCACAGGCACCATGGTCGTCTGCTTAAAACATGTTGGTATTACAGACTCGGAAAGGGAGAGGTTGAAAATGTCAGTGAAGACACTTGTTAGTTGGTCAGCGCATGCTCGCAGTACACGTCCTGGTAATCCGTATGGCCCTGCGGCCTTGTTAATGTTGACCTGTCTAAAGGTCTTACTCACATTGGCTGCGGAGAGCGTGATCACACAGTCTTCCGGTACAGCTGGTGCTCTTATGCATGTTTCAGTGTTATTTGCCTCGAAGCGAGCATAGAAGTAGTTTAGCTCATCTGGTAGGCTCGTGTTACTGGGCAGCTCTCGGCTGTGCTTCCCTTTGTAGTCTGTAATGGTATGCAAGCCCTGCCACATCCGACGAGCATCAGAGCCGGTGTAGTACGACTCGATTTTAGTCCTTTATTGATGCTTTGGCTGTTTGATGGATCGTCGGAGGGCATAGCGGGATTTCTTATAATCTTCCGGCTTAGAGTCTCTCTCCTTGAAAGCGGAAGCTCTAGCCTTTAGCTCAGTGCGGATGCTGCCTGTAATCCGTGGTTTCTAGTTGGGGTATGTACGTACGGTCACTGTGGGGACGACGTCATCGATGCACTTATTGATGAAGCCAATGACCGAATGCCCTCAATGCCATTGGAGAAATCCCGGAACACATTCTAGTCTGTGCTAGCAAAACAGTCCTGTAGCTTAGCATCTGCTTCATCTGACCACTTTTTTATTGATCCAGTCACTGGTGCTTCCTGCTTTAATTTTTGCTTGTAAGCAGGAATCAGGAAGATGGAATTATGGTCAGATTTGCCAAATGGAGGGCAATGGAGAGCTTTGTATGCATCTCTGTGTGTGGAGTATAGGTGGTCCAGAGTTCTTTTCACTCTGGTTGCACATTTAACATGCTGTTAGAAATTTGGTAAAATTGATTTAAGTTTCCCTGCATTAAAGTCTCTGGCTACTAGGAGCGCCCCCTTTAAAATATATATATAAATATCACATTTTATTTAACCAGGTAGGCCAGTTGAGAACAAGTTCTCATTTACAATTGCGACCTGGCCAAGAAAGTAAAGCAGTGCGACATACAACAACACAGAGTTACACATGGGATAAACGAAAGTACAGTCAATAACACAATAGAAAAATCTATATACAGTGTGTGCAAATGGAGTAAGGAGATAAGGCAATAAATAGGACATAGTAGCGAAGTAATTACAATTTAGCAAATTAACACTGGAGTGAGATGTGCAGATGATGATGTGCAAGTAGAAATACTGGTGTGCAAAAAAAAAAGTAGATAAAAACAATATGGGGATGAGGTAGGTAGTTGGATGGGCTATACATAAAATATCAGAGAGAATCAAAAGGCACACATTTCGTGGAACAATCCACTTACTGGCATTATTCATGGGAAACAGCTCTGGTCTAGCGGAGGGAATGGGAGGGTGAGAGCTTCGATGCTCTTGGCTCCGTTGCGCCTGGCAAGTAGAAGCCCTGGACGAATCTTAAAAATTCAAAGCCAACTCAGTGGCAACCCAGAGGTAAACAGCAAAAAGAAGTAGTACTTGATTTTTGTCAACCTACACACTACAATACATATTTTAAGGATAGTTTTAATCTTCAGTTATCAAGACTGAACAAGATGTGTATAATTTCTGCTCATTGTAAAGAAACTTGCACTGATGAGCAAACTTTAGTTACTCCATAACTTCTCTCACCTTGTCTGGTAGAGTAACAGGGGGGATATGGAAAACGTCTGTGCTCCCTGCTCTGGAGGTGGGACTGGCTAGTAGAAGCCCTGGATGATTCGGTAACATTCAAAACCAATTAATAAACCTTCCTTAGTAGTCGACAGGTTACCTGATTAAGATTTCTGGACTTGTCTGGCAAGTTGTACTCTTGACCCACCGTATGTGAAGTGAGATAGGGAAGGAGAGCATCTAGAACGGCCAGCTGAATCCCTGGATTGCCCTGAAACACAAATAAAAACCCAATTTGGGTGTGATCAGGAAAACTTAAAAGCAAGGATTTGGATAGGAAAATGTATATGTACTGTATATCATGTGTGAATAATGATCCTGATAGGCAGTGATGCCTGATACAAAAAGGAAAATCCCATCTATGCTACCCTGTGAAAGGTTTGACATTTCCCACTGACTCTCCGGTTTCTCTTACCACGTCTAGGCGTGTCCCCGTTAAATTCATCCTGGGCTGGGGTAGAGAGAGAACAAGACTGGCTTTTCTGCCTTTTTTGGGCCTGCCCAGGTGAACTTCTGGATAGTGCTGCAACAAACATTTAAGCACATGACATACAGTAAATCATGCATGTGTGACAGGTTAAAGGAAATATTCATAGCCTGTTATACATTAAAAAGTATTAGTAAGTTTATAGTATGTGAGGATCTTAAAACATCTAAGGTTAAAAAGATGCATTCAGTATTAGTTGATAGAGATTGATAACATTCATATAATTGTGTTAAAGTTAAAATCTGTCAAAGGGTACGAATTGTGAGAGTAATGTGTAAACGTTATATTGATTACTTTATTTTTGTGGTGCCTAAAAGTGTTAATCTGTGATCTACGAAATGCTCTTAATCTATGAGCCGGAGATCGATTGCTCTGGTCTCCACCCATATTCCTGGGGAAAATCGCGGTCTTTTCTCATTACACCAAACGTTGAATTGAGAATACAACACCGTATCACTCTTGTGATTATTTCTCCCCTGTTTTCAGGTACTTTATTGATGATAAAAATAGTAATTTAAATGTTATAACTCGCTAACATGTCAAGAGTGTTTAAGGTGTGTCTTAGTAACGTCTTGAGGAAGTTAGAGTTAAGTTTGAAGAGAGTCATATTAGCCCTGCTCGGTTGAAGTGAAGAATAGCATCGTTCTGAGAGTAGCTGCCATGTTATGTCGATTGTGAATGAACATGTACGTTGTTAATAAGATATTTTGCTGTGTTAGTTGTATAATGGGTTTTCTGTTTTGTAATGTGTTACTTTTGTGAAATATTACACTAAACGTTGAATTGAGAATACAACACCGTATCACTCTTGTGATTATTTCTCCCCTGTTTTCATGCACATCAAAACCCATAATTTATACATAAAATATCAGAGGGAATCAAAAGACACACATTTTGTGGAACAATCCACTTCCTGGCATTATTCAAGGGAAACAGCTCTGGTCTTGATCAGTTGTGGATGTATAATTATAATCTTCACTTCATTTTCTGAATAAAAGTTAATAAAAGGTCAATAGTAAACAAACTGTAGTAATGAATACACTGAGAGCAAGTTTGAATTACATTTTGACAGGCTTCTTAGCTAGTTAATTTTGGTCACTGCATTTTGCACTCATTCACCTCTTATTTGTAACATATTAATGCCCTCTCTCCTGTGAGCTAACGTTCTTAGCTAGCTAGATAGCTAACCCATACTACAGTTAGTTAGCAAACCAACCAGCTTCACAGTAGGTACCCAGAGAGTAACGTTGATGTTGGTCTCTAGCTAGTTAAATAAATAAAAAATGTCTGCCAAATGACAATGACCCGTTACCAGAAAACATAGATAACCGTAGTTAGCTAGACCGATAGTGTAAGCTAGCTGACTGTTTGTACAAAATATGTTAGCCCTGCTTTCTCGCCTTACTATCTAACGTTAGATAACGTAAACTCACCTCATTCCGTACAAATGTGCGCTACCGCAACATTCAAACCGGGCTACAAAGAAAACTAATGGGACTGTGTTGACTTCAAAATCGGGGGTGTGAACTAGGTTTCTATTCAAGCGTTGATCGACATGGTAATGGCTCCATAGTATTGGAGAAAAGTTCAAAAAACGGACCCTCCATCATGTCGTATAAAGCAACTATTTCTGTCTTACAATCTCTCTCCACCAGGTGTAGCACTTCTCTTATCGTTTAAAAACAAGAAATGGACAGTGACGGGGGTAAGGAGAGGATACCTAGTCATTTTTAGCGTCATCATTGCATGAGATCATCATTCTCAAAGGCGCTGTTTACTTCTAAGATCACTTTAGCACTGCCCTAAAAACCAGATTCAAATTCGACAGAAACCTTCAAATAGGTATGTAATGACACATTATATAAACTCTTTATAGTATTTTATTTACATTTTAGAGGTGATAAGTTGGACAGATCGAGTGAAAAAAAAAAAAAAATTCCCACAAGACATCTCTCCTTCTCACTATCACGCATTAGTTTCGCTTTACCACCCGCAATTTTTAAAAAGAGCCAAAGGGGCTCATTGCCTGCTTGAATTATGCAGAAACGGGCAGCGTTTAGGCCATGCAATTGATTCAGTTGGAAAGTGGAGAAATTGTGCTTAAAATGGTATTGACATTACAGTTGATCTGGAAGTATTACGTTTTGGGCGCTAAAATAAGGGCAATTGTACGGACCAAGGCGATGTACGAGTTTACGTTAGCTAGTTAAGTTAGCATGCAAGTATCCAGGCAGAGAGTTAGCCTAGAGAAAATAATAGTTTGCGACATCAACAGAAACTGATAGTTAATATAACAACCCTATCAAATTAAAAACGTTTTCAGAAATGTTGATGCTTACAATTATCCTCGTGTCGTTGTGTTACAGTCCTGATGAACAAATGTCGGGTGAATGACTTGCTCTTTCTGCTTCTCCCAGTTTTGAGACATGACGGTTATAAATTGTAATAAATTCCATTGTGAAATTGTAAACTAATGATTTAAAATTACAGGCAATTTTCAGTCATTCTGTCTATATCAGAACATCAAACAAGCTATTCGATTTTATTTTAAATCAATATATTTCATTACATTGTGTATATCAAAAAATAATCAAACTTATACCATATGCAATATTGTATAGTTATATTCGTGTATCTCAGGCATTTCTATGAGTACAAGCTGATCAGGCTGACTTTCGGCTCTTTTTGCAGTGCAGGAGTTAGTCCGTAGCGGGGTGTGTCTTGTTTTTTTTGTAGGGAAATATGGCGAAGCGGAGGTGCTTTTTCGAGTCTGATATCCCCCAGTTGAGTAAAGTTGGTAAGAATGAATGGAAGACGGGGACAACGAAAAATGTAGCAAAAATACCAAAAGTTGTAAACTAACATCGGGTTCTTTTGGAGTGCGATTCATCAACAATTATGTATTTTTGGGAGATCATTTGAGGCCAGGAAGATGGTAAAGGAGGCATTAGGAAAGGTAGAGTCAGCCAGAGTGACCAGTAGTGGTTTTGATTTCATGCGTCTCAGAAGAGCAGAAGGAGAGAGCATTCTTTTTCGGAGCAGGGCACGGATAAAAGGTGTTATATCTGGAGTTTGTATGTAAGATACGCAGTGATTTTGGTATTTATTAGGATCCCCATTAGCCGCTGCAAAAGTATCAGAATTCTTCACTTCTCTCATTGACTTGTCAAACCCAGGCTTGGTCTGCTTCGCAATCGTTCTCTGAAGTCTCGCGTTGTTTACGTCTCTGGGTTTAGAAACTGGTAGTGGGGGAACAGGAAGTTCCGCGCAGGCGCACATCATTCTTCGGAATAAAGGATACGCCAGAATTGTGCACTAGAGACAACTTCTGTGTCCGTTTCAAATATATTACTACTGGTATGTAATAGCACTTTATAATATCGAAATAACATGTCATAACAGGCTAGGTAACAAATACGTCAAGTTATTATGACGTTTTGATTAAGGTTTTATGTGCTATTTTTATGTCAAACCGCATGAGTGAACGTGATCACTTTTTTTTACCTTGCAACCTTGTACTAAATGTTTTTTTGAGTCATTTATGCATTTGTGTATAGGGGATATCTACTATACATTAAGTGCATTTACAGTTGTGTAGCCTAATTTTAAAGTGTATAATTTGTCTAATATTTATTAATTAATGTTTTGTCAATGCTTAGTTGCCAGATCTATTGAAATGAGATCAGTGCTCGACTTGGACAGGAGCTCACTGGAGCTGAGTACCGTCACCTCAAATTTCTAGTGTTTGAGCTCATGTTCCTCTTATAGAAATTAGCTCAACAGTATTGTGGAGCTCCTGCAGCTAAATATCAACATTACCGGCACCTATTTCAGTTCAAGTCAAGCACTGAATTAGATAATTGAACAGGAAAAAATGAAAAATGACAGTGGAGCCCAGTTTGCTCTGCAGGATCCAGAGATGGCATCAGTGAAGCTGGAAGACTGCAGTCAAACACTGGAGCTGAATGTCAACATTAAAGATGATGAAGAGGAAGAGAAGATTGGGAAATCTGTTTCTCATGGTGAGATCAGGTTCTATCTAAGTTTGTTTTTCATTCCAAAGTTCCACTGCATGAGAAGTTGCAGTATAATTGTTTCAATGAAAAAATGAAAAAGTAGCTGTTTTTTCATGCTACTGAGACTTGCATGGTTTGACACCAGTATTGCCAGCATTTGTTTTATTCACTGGGTTATCTGGAGTGATCAGAGAGTAGACTAAAGAAGTGAAGAAGACAAACTGCCTGTGTTTTAAAGTCCTATGAAATTAGTCTGTGTAGTTACTAACCCTTGTGATAGTGAGTGGAGGATGACACGCCCCTTTTTAGCTTTCATCTCTTACCCACTTTTAGAATAGTTTTATTCCCCTGTATTGTACAGCCTACTGATATGAATACATATGTCACCCGGTACTGCCAGAAGAGGACCGGCCACCCCTTTGAGCCTGGTTCCTCTCTACATTTCTTCCAAGGTTCCTGCTTTCTGGGGAGTTTTTCCTGGCCACTGTGCTGCTATATCTGCATTGCTCTTTGGGGATTTTAAGCTGGCTTTCTGTAGAACACTTTGTGACAGCTGCTGATGTAAAAAGGGGTTCATAAAATACATTTGATTGACATGTTTATCACACCAACTGACTGTTTCTTCTGATGTTGTTCACACAGGAGACCACGTTGAGACATTCTCTACATCCAGAGAGCAACAGAGGGAAGATCACAGAGCTAACAGGTCTCACCACTGCCCACATTGTGAGGAGATTTTCCCAATTCTATCAAAGCTAAAAATACACCAAAAAATACACACAGGACAGAATCCGTATTCCTGTACTGACTGTGGGAAGAGATTCACAACATCAGGGAATCTGACGGTTCATCAGAGAGTGCACACTGGAGAGAAGCCTTACTCCTGCTCTGACTGTGGGGCGAGTTTCTCTCGACTGGGCCACTTAAAAACACATGAACATATACATACAGGAGTGAAGCCTTACTTCTGCTCTGATTGTGTAAAATGCTTCACAACATCAGCTGAGCTAAAAGTTCACCAGAGAACACACACAGGAGAGAAGCCTTTCTTCTGCTCTGACTGTGGAAAGAGTTTCTCTCAACTTTCCCACTTAAAAACACATGAACGTATACATACAGGAGTGAAGCCTTACTCCTGCTCTGACTGTGGAAAGAGTTTCTCTCGACTGGACATCTTAAAAACACATGAAAGTATACATACAGGAGTGAAGCCTTACTCCTGCTCTGACTGTATAAAATGCTTCACAACAACAGCTGAGCTAAAAGTTCACCAGAGAACACACACCGGAGAGAAGCCTTACTCCTGCTCTGACTGTGGAAAGAGTTTCCCTCTACTGAGAACCTTAAAAACACATGAACATATACATACGGTAGTGAAGCCTTATTCCTGCTCTAATTGTGGAAAGAGTTTTTCTCAACTGGGCCACTTAAAAACACATGAACGTATACATACAGGGGAGAAGCCCTACTCCTGCTGTGACTGTGTAAAATGCTTCAAAACATCAGCTGAGCTAAAAGTTCATCAGAGAACACACACATCAGAGAAGCCTTGCTCCTGCTCTGACTGTGGGAAGAGTTTTTCTCGACTGGACCTCTTAAAAACACATGAACGTAGACATACAGGAGTGAAGCCTTACTCCTGCTGTGACTGTGTAAAATGCTTCAAAACATCAGCTGAGCTAAAAGTTCATCAGAGAACACACACAGGAGAGAAGCCTTACTCCTGCTTTGACTGTGGAAATATTTTCTCTCAACTGGGCCACTTAAAAACACATGAACGTATACATACAGGAGTGAAGCCTTACTCCTGCTCTGACTGTATAAAATACTTCACAACATCAGCTGAGCTAAAAGTTCATCAGAGAACACACACAGGAGAGAAGCCATACTCCTGCTCTGACTGTGGAAAGAGTTTCTCTCGACTGGACTACTTAAAAACACATGAACGTATACACACAGGAGAGAAGCCGTACTCCTGCTCTGACTGTATAAAATACTTCACAACATCAGCTGAGCTAAAAGTTCATCAGAGAACACACACAGGAGTGAAGCCTTACTCCTGCTCTGACTGTTGAAAGAGTTTCTCTGGAATGTGTCAGTTAAAAAGACACCAAGGTAAACAGAGAGAAGCCTTAGCACTGATCTGACTGTAAAAAATTGTTTAAAACAACAGCTGACCTAAAAGGTCATCAGTGAACAGACACAGGAGAGAAGCCTTAATTCTGCTCTTAATGTAGTAAGAGTAACTCAAGTGAAAGTCACCAAGTAAAATACTACTTGAGTTAAAGTCTAAGTATTTGGTTGTAAATAGACTTAAGTATCAAAAGTAAAAGAATTAATAATTTAAAATTCCTTAAATTATCCTCTCCGTCAGGGGTGGGCATTTCCAGTCCTCGAGGGCCTGATTGGTGTCACAGTTTTGCCCCAGCCCCAGCTAACACACCTGACTCCAATTATCACCTAATCATGATCTTCAGTTTAGAATGTAATTTGATTAATCTGTTGTGTTTGGTGTCACACTTTTCTCCATCCCTAGCAATCAGGCCCGAGGACTGGAGTTGCCCACCCCTGCTCAACGGGGTGGGTGTCCCTAAACCGGGACGGTTGTTGCTAACGTGCGCTAATGTGACTAGAATGACTTTGTATACAACAGACGACTTTCTGGTACATAGACATTTCTTTATATCGACAGAAAGCTTAAATTCTTGTTAATCTAACTGCAGTGTTCAATTAACAGTAGCTATGAAAGTGAAAAAAATATAATGCAATTGTTTGAGGAGAGTGCACAACAACAAAAAATATCTAAACATCATTGCCAATCAGATGCGTCCCTTCATGGCAGGACTGTATGCATCTGCAAATAGACTTTTTCAGCAGGATTATGCCTTGTGCCACAAGGCTTGTCCAGTAATGGTTCCAAGAACAGCTGAATTCACTGTAATTGTGCATCTGTGGGAGGAGAAGGAATGGGCTATTCAGAGTAGATCCACTCCCAGCCAACTTGACACAATAAAGCATTGGAGTCAACATGGACCAGCATCCCTGTGGCACACTCTCAACACCTTGGACAGTCTATGTACTGATGCATTGAGGCTGTTCTGAGGACAAAGGGGGGTGCTACTCAATATTAGGAAGGTGTTCCTGATGTTTTGTACACAGTGTATATCAGATAAAGATGATGTGATGATCAGTTTTCAGCATTAGTTTGGGTGGATTATTTTATATTACTAAACAACTTTTGTTTAATGATAAACAGGCTATGAATCAACTACTTGTGTTTATTAATTTGTCTTTTAATATTAGATTCATTATTTTAGTCATTGATGATGAATGTATTTGAATAACTGTATTGAAGTTAATTGATCTGGCAGGTAGCCTAGTGGTTAAGAGTGTTGGGCCAGTAACTGAAAGGTTGCTGGTTTGAATCCCGAGCTGACTTGGTGAAAAATCTGTCATTGTGCCCTTAAGCAAGGTAATTAACTCTTATTTGTCCTATAAGTTGCTCTGGATAAGAGCATCCGCTAACTGACAAGATTGTAATGAAAAAATAATGTTTGTACATACATGTTTTTCTCTCTTGTGTATAATTCAATGAAATAAACTGTTTGAAGTGAAATACTGTATATACAATACACAACATTACAACTTTGCCTTCCCTGGCCAGAGGTACAGGGCCATAGTAAGTTAGTAGCCTACAATTTCCAGGCAATACAGCATGTCAGATCGCTAATGATTAGGTGTATAGGCTGCTACATTTTTGCCTGTGTCTGTCGGGAGTGATGTGTTATCAGGCTAAGTAACTACTATTATGTTGTTTTTGGTTTGCTAGTTGCACCAGTAGCATGGTATTTTCCTGCAATGGTAGTGACCAAAACAACATGTTTTCCATTGTACTGGGCCTAGAAACATAGAAGAAACTGCCAGATGTGTCATAATAGCCTGGAAGTAAAGCCGCACTGGGAGACACATTTGAAATGGAATACATTGAATACATTCAGCAGGGTGGAACAATCACAGTAAAACATGATTTAAATGTATTGTTGGAAGGGCTGTGGTCACCATTCATGTAATACATTAAATATATACATCAGAGGGTATTGGGGAACTATTTCATAGGGTTTTCATGGGTACATTATTTACCCATTTCAATCTTATACCAACTAACCCTATGCTTGGTGTGACTGTTATGGTCAGAGCAGGCAATCTGATATGCCCTTAAATATTGTAATATGCAACCTGGAATTAAAATGTAAGAGGACCAGTGCTTCTACAGTGTAAGTTGATAAGAAGCCTAGTTAAATAAAGTTTAAATAAAAACAGCCGAAACAGTTCGGAAGAGTACATAATATACATACAGTGGGGCAAAAAAGTATTTAGTCAGCCACCAATTGTGCAAGTTCTCCCACTTAAAAAGATGAGGCCTGTAATTTTCATCATAGGTACACTTCAACTATGACAGACAAAATGAGGGGGAAAAATCCAGAAAATCACATTGTAGGGTTTTTTTATGACTTTATTTGCAAATTATGGTGTAAAATAAGTATTTGGTCAATAACAAAAGTTTATCTCAATACTTTGTTATATACCCTTTGTTGGCAATGACAGAGGTCAAACGTTTTCTGTAAGTCTTCACAAGGTTTTCACACACTGTTGCTGATATTTTGGCCCATTCCTCCATGCAGATCTCCTCTAGAGCAGTGATGTTTTGGGGCTGTTGCTGGGCAACAAGGACTTTCAACTCCCTTCAAAGATTTTCTATGGGGTTGAGATCTGGAGACTGGCTAGGCCACTCCAGGACCTTGAAATGCTTCTTACGAAGCCACTCCTTCATTGCCCGGGCGGTGGGTTTGGGATCATTGTCATGCTGAAAGACCCAGCCACGTTTCATCTTCAATGCCCTTGCTGATGGAAGGAGGTTTTCACTCAAAAGCTCACGATACATGGCCCCATTCATTCTTTCCTTTACACGGATCAGTCGTCCTGGTCCCTTTGCAGAAAAACAGCCCCAAAGCATGATGTTTCCACCCCCATGCTTCACAGTAGGTATGGTGTTCTTTGGATGCAACTCAGCATTCTTTGTCCTCCAAACACGACGAGTTGAGCCTTTCTGTTCAACTTCACACTCCTGGGCCAGACTACACTCAATCATATGACCCACTGAAGAGATGAGTCTTCAGTAAAGACTTAAAGGTTGAGACCGAGTTTGCGTCTCTCACATTGTTAGGCAGACCATTCCATAAAAATGGAGCTCTATAGGAGAAAGCCCTGCCTCCAGCTGTTT
The DNA here is from genome assembly GCF_045791955.1 of Oncorhynchus clarkii lewisi. Taxonomy (NCBI): domain Eukaryota; kingdom Metazoa; phylum Chordata; class Actinopteri; order Salmoniformes; family Salmonidae; genus Oncorhynchus; species Oncorhynchus clarkii. The sequence goes on from NC_092164.1 coordinate 3,793,679, forward strand.
GCTTAGAAATTCTAGGGACAATTAGGAGGCCTGCGTCTTGTGACCGTAGCGTACGTGTAGGTATGTACGGCAGGACCAAATCAGAGAGATAGGTAGGAGCAAGCCCATGTAATACTTTGTAGGTTAGCAGTAAAACCTTGAAATCAGCCCTTGCTTTGACAGGAAGCCAGTGTAGGGAGGCTAGCACTGGAGTAATATGATATTTTTGGGGGGTTCTAGTCAGGATTCTAGCAGCAGTATTTAGCACTAACTGAAGTTTATTTAGTGCTTTACCCGGGTAGCCGGAAAGTAGAGCATTGCAGTAGTCTAACCTAGAAGTGACAAAAGCATGGATTCATTTTTCTGCATCATTTTTGTACACAAAGTTTCTGATTTTTGCAATGTTACGTAGATGGAAAAAAGCTGTCCTTGAAACAGTCTTGATATGTTGTTCAAAAGAGAGATCAGGGTACAGAGTAACGCCGAGGTCCTTCACAGTTTTATTTGAGACGACTGTACAACCATTAACAACCTTCCTACCAGATCGTCTGAGGTAAACTACATTAAAAAGATACCGTAGCTTAATTGCAGTTGTAAATGTTTGCACTAGTGACTGACAGCTTTAGAGTTAACGTTACTTTATAGCCTTTTAGATATTTTACACAGCATGTGTTTGAGAGAGCTTTTAAATTGGCATCACTCCCCCTATTTCAGTGGGGACTAGATTAGGTCTGAGCAGTGCAGGAGGTGGGCTCATGAGTGCTCCAATTTTACTGGGGATCGCTTTATTTTTGACCTTTATACAAATTAGAATTATGCAATAGCAGAGCATAAGAGAGTTGCCACATCAATGTTACATTGAATTAATTAGTTACGTTATTGTTGTAAAATGTTGTATTCCAGTGTTCTTTAACGTTCTTTTACATTCCAATTTGTTTCATGAATTTAAAACAACTATTGAAAACCTTTTGCTCCTGAATGACCTTTTAAAGACTGCTGGGATTTTAAATATTCAAATAATATTTAGTGCAATTGTACATCATGGATTGTATGGAAAAGGATCCACAAATAAAGTACAATGAAAATGAATGTGCAGGTAGTGCTGATATTAATGGTGACGTGCAACACCATTTATTAATGTGCAGGTAGTTCTGATATTAATGGTGACATGTGCAACACCATTTATTAATGTGCAGGTAGTTCTGATATTAATGGTGACGTGCAACACCATTTATTAATGTGCAGGTAGTTCTGATATTAATGGTGACATGTGCAACACCATTTATTAATGTGCAGGTAGTTCTGATATTAATGGTGACATGTGCAACACCATTTATTAATGTGCAGGTAGTTCTGATATTAATGGTGACATGTGCAACACCATTTATTAATGTGCAGGTAGTGCTGATATTAATGGTGACGTGCAACACCATTTATTAATGTGCAGGTAGTTCTGATATTAATGTTGACATGTGCAACACCATTTATTAATGTGCAGGTAGTTCTGATATTAATGGTGACGTGCAACACCATTTATTAATGTGCAGGTAGTTCTGATATTAATGGTGACATGTGCAACACCATTTATTAATGTGCAGGTAGTGCTGATATTAATGGAGACGTGCAACACCATTTATTAATGTGCAGGTAGTTCTGATACTAATGGTGACATGTGCAACACCATTTATTAATGTGCAGGTAGTGCTGATATTAATGGTGACGTGCAACACCATTTATTAATGTGCAGGTAGTTCTGATATTAATGGTGACGTGCAACACCATTTATTAATGTGCAGGTAGTTCTGATATTAATGGTGACGTGCAACACCATTTATTAATGTGCAGGTAGTTCTGATATTAATGGTGACGTGCAACACCATTTATTAATGTGCAGGTAGTTCTGATATTAATGGTGACGTGCAACACCATTTATTAATGTGCAGGTAGTTCTGATATTAATGGTGACGTGCAACACCATTTATTAATGTGCAGGTAGTTCTGATATTAATGGTGACGTGCAACACCATTTATTAATGTGCAGGTAGTTCTGATATTAATGGTGACGTGCAACACCATTTATTAATGTGCAGGTAGTGCTGATATTAATGGTGACGTGCAACACCATTTATTAATGTGCAGGTAGTGCTGATATTAATGGTGACGTGCAACACCATTTATTAATGTGCAGGTAGTGCTGATATTAATGGTGACGTGCAACACCATTTATTAATGTGCAGGTAGTGCTGATATTAATGGTGACGTGCAACACCATTTATTAATGTGCAGGTAGTTCTGATATTAATGGTGACGTGCAACACCATTTATTAATGTGCAGGTAGTTCTGATATTAATGGTGACGTGCAACACCATTTATTAATGTGCAGGTAGTGCTGATATTAATGGTGATGTGCAACACCATTTATTAATGTGCAGGTAGTGCTGATATTAATGGTGACATGTGCAACACCATTTATTAATGTGCAGGTAGTTCGGATATTAATGGTGACGTGCAACACCATTTATTAATGTGCAGGTAGTTCTGATATTAATGGTGACGTGCAACACCATTTATTAATGTGCAGGTAGTTCGGATATTAATGGTGACGTGCAACACCATTTATTAATGTGCAGGTAGTGCTGATATTAATGGTGACTTTCAACACCATTTATTAATGTGCAGGTAGTTCTGATATTAATGGTGACGTGCAACACCATTTATTAATGTGCAGGTAGTTCTGATATTAATGGTGACGTGCAACACCATTTATTAATGTGCAGGTAGTTCTGATATTAATGGTGACGTGCAACACCATTTATTAATGTGCAGGTAGTTCTGATATTAATGGTGACGTGCAACACCATTTCCACCCCCACATATTTTATTAAAATAATTAAAAGAAGACAACTAGACTTTAGCTTTGAAGTGTTACTTACCAAATCATTTCTAAATAAAACTGATCAAATAGATTAACACACCTGTGTGAAACCCTATGCCATAATCTTCTGCCAGGGTAACTGTAGCCATTAATTTCCCTTTACAGTTTACTCACCTAAGCGTGACCTTAATCTAAATACCATTTTTTTCCCCCAAACGTTACTTTTTTGTGTCAGCAATTCCCCCATTGTACCCTAACTTGTGACAATGTAGGACTACTGAAATAATTTGTAACACATCATTTTTTCACATCAGTTTGTCTAAGGTGCAGACATGCTTCCCATTCGAAAGAGTTTAGAAGAATTATGTGCATATATTATGATGACATTTTGTGACCTGTTTGTAAACACAGAAACAGGTCTATGGCGTCTCAAAGTGGACATACAGCTGCCGCTTTTTTTCTCTTTTTTTAAGCAAAGGTCTTTTAAGGGAGTATGAGAGCACACTCGTTAGGTTCGCCTAGCCTCCTTAAGATAATGTTTATTTATAGCACATGCTTAGAGCAAATCCATCTCTAACTAAATGAAACTCCAATGAAACTCCAATTAAAGGGATAGTTCATTAAAATGACAAATGTACACATTGGTTTCATCACCCTGTATACAATCCAAATAATGTACACGTCAAAAGTGAAGTTCTGAAGATGGAGGACTTTCAGTACAGCCGTGTTCCCCAATCCTGGTCCCAAAGGGGTGTACATGTGTGTTTTTGCCCTGGCACTCTCATACCTTATTCAATTCAAAGGCTTGAGTTGCTTAGTTGAATCCAGTGTGTGAGTGTTAGGGGCAAAAACAAAAAAAATGCACCTCTTTGGTCCCCTGGACCAGGATTAAGAAACACTGCAGTACAGAGCAAAAAGTGTGATGATGCAATTATCATTTTGCTCATTTGCGTATAATTTGCATCATCACACTTTTTCCTCAGTACTGAAAGTGCTCTATCTTGAAAACTTGATTGCTAACAGGAAACATACAACATTTTTGGCATTGTATTAACAGTGGACTAATGAAGAAAATACAAAGATTTCAGTTTTTTTTAAAACACCCCTTTCATAGCACCTACCAGTCCATTAAAAGAGTAGTTCACTATTTGAAGGCCTGTATGTAAGATTACTAGGTTTGTATTCAGGGGACTAGGTATGTACTCAAGATTCAATGGTTTGTACTCAGGAGATTAATGTTTGATTTTAGCAGCGCCATTCTTCCACCTTCATGTCATTGTGCTGTGGTTCTTCAATGTTTTCCTGATTTTTTTGGGGAGGAGGGGGATTGTTGATTTTTTAATATTTTTTTTACATTTTGAACACTGGCTTCCTAAAATGCTGTGGTGCTTACTAACACAATAGGAAAGGTTGTGGTAGACGTGGGCCATCACAGGAGAGTTCACTGCTCTTTCACTCTGAACATTCATATTAATGACTCACCCTCAAATGGACCATCAATACCACAGTTCTACAAGACTATTTACATAACCAAACTGCTTTTCGACAGCCCGATGCTCAATATAGTACTGGGGATACAGTATATTAAACTCTAACAATGGGGTTTATGAAAGGGTTTGCAAGGTGGAAGGCCATCTCAGTTCAAGAATGAATGACCCATGTAGTGTCACTATTGTTTGGTCACCTCACCAGACCTCCATTCTGGTTTCTCCCTGTTTCACTAATCTATCCTCTATCCTTATTGAACCGTATTGAAATAACATTGTGCAATCAACCCAAGCATATTCATCATTTTGTTAAATTAATAGTACTTAAAACATTTGTAATTGTGTGCTCTCACTGAGTGCAAAAAGCAGGGAGGGAGGAGCCCTCCAAACAGTAATCTTTGCCTCTCTGTTATGTTGTCAACAAGGCAGCTAGGTGCATCGACCAGAAACATTCATTTCTTTTCCATAAAAAAAGTTTACATGTTCAGACTATACTGAACAAAAATATAAGCGCAACATGTAAACATTTTAAGAAATGTTCTACATGCACAAAAAGCTTATTTCTCTCAACTTTTGTGCACAAATTTGGTTACATCCCTTTTAGTGAGCATTTCTCCTTTGCCAAGATAATCCATCCACCTGAAGCTGATTTAAACAGCATGATCATTACACAGGTGCACCTTGTAAACAGCAGGGATCCTACAGATTTGACAGATTTTAGTATAACTGAAATAACTGTTTGATACATGGAACTAGGAAGCACTGAATTAAGTGGCATATGTGTTGTCATGTGTAAACACGGGAGCTACTTTGTCCCAAAATGCACATTAAATGAATTCTTGAATTCTAATTCCCCAATAGTAAGTGGGCCATTCTTGAATTGTTGTGGTAATGCTGTGGACTGTGGCACCTTATAAAACTATTGAAAATGAAAATAGACAAATGCATTTTTCATTTTATTTAACTGGTTTTACATAAGAAAACATGTAAGTCCTTTATACTGATTACCATATATTTGTATGCATTGTAGAAAAATACTGGTGGCTAGTAAAGTGGCTTGTCCCCGTGGTGATGTGTAAAGGTGCATTGACATGCTGTTGAGTAGATTCATGTAAATATATTTTGAATGCCAACAAAAACATTGTATTTTCTGTAAAGATAACCCAGAGGTTGACCAGCAAAAATGTATGTAGAACATTTATTTTTCAGTAGTAATTCAATGACATTCATTGCAGTTATCCAAATACATTAATCATCAATGACAAAAATAGTGAATCTAGTTTTAAAAGACAATTTAATAAACCCATTTGTTTTATAACCTGTGTATCATTAAACAAAAAACATTTAGTAGGAATAAAAGTATCCACCCAAACTAAAGGTGAAAACTGATCATCACATCATCTCTATCTGACATGTGTCTACTAACTCATTCCCACAGAAAACTGATCATCACACCATCTCTATCTGACACATGTTGTGTCTACTAACTCATTCCCACAGAAAACTGATCATCACACCATCTCTATCTGACACATGTTGTGTCTACTAACTCATTCCAACAGAAAACTGCAGAGGGAAGCAGTACCTCCCTCCATTGTTTTAACAAGAGATCTCTCAGAGGGTTTTCAACGATAAGGGCAAATCCAAGGTAATCTCAATATCTTTACAGTAGAAGCTAACAAAACACACTGGAACTGACAAGGTGAATACTGATCAGTAAAGTAAAGAGAGGCTAATGTTCTATAATGCTCCCTTTTCTCTGCACAGTTCTCACAGTGAGAAACAATAGGATTACAACAGTGTGTTACTCTCTCGTAATGTTATCAAATTCACTGTTACCACTTCCTTTATGAGATGAGAATGAAGTGATGGAGTGACTAATCTTAACTGGCCTGAGAGAACTGATGAGGCTTCTTTCCTTTATGTATACGTTGGTGTGTTATTAAGTTGCTCTGTTGAGAGAAACTCTTCCCACAGTCAGAGCAGGAGTAAGGCTTCTCTCCCGTGTGTGTTCTCCGGTGAACTTTTAGCTCAGATGATGTTGTGAAGCACTTCACACAGTCAGAGCATGAGAAAGGCTTCTCTCCTGTATGTATAAGTTGGTGTGTTTTTAAGTTGCTCTGTTGAGAGAAACTCTTCCCACAGTCAGAGCAGCAGTAAGGCTTCTCTCCTGTGTGTGTTCTCTGGTGAACTTTTAGCTCAGCTGATGTTGTGAAGTACTTCCCACAGTCAGAGCAGGAGTAAGGCTTCTCTGCTTTATGTATATGTTGGTGTGATTTTAAGCTGCTTTGATGAGAGAAACTCTTCCCACAATCAGAGCAGGAGTAAGGCTTCTCTCCTGTGTGTATACGTTGGTGTGACTTTAAGCTGCTCTGTTGAGAGAAACTCATCCCACAGTCAGAGCAGTAGTAAGGCTTCTCTCCTGTGTGTGTCCTCTGATGAACTTTTAACTCAAATGATGCTGTGAAGCATTTTCCACAGTCAGAGCAGTAGTAAGGCTTCTCTCCCGTGTGTATATGTTTGTGCGAGTTTAAGCTGCTCTGTTGCGAGAAACTCTTCCCACAGTCAGAGCAGGAGTAAGGCTTCTCTCCTGTGTGTATACGTTGGTGTCTTTTTAAGTGACCCAATCCTGAGAAACTCTTCCCACAGTCAGAGCAGGAGTAAGGCTTCTCTCCAGTGTGCACTCTCTGATGAACTGTCAGAGCCTTTGATGTTGTGAAGTGCGTCCCACAGTCAGTGCAGGAATAAGGCTTCTCTCCTGTGTGTATTTGTAGGTGTATTTTTAGCTTTGATAGAAATGGGAAAATCTCCTCACAATGTGGGCAGTGGTGAGACTTCTTAGCTCTGTGATCTTCCTGCTGTTGCTCTCTGGATGTAGATGTCTCAACATGGTCTCCTGTGTGAACAACATCAGAAGAACCAGTCAGTTGGTGTGATATTCATGTCAAATGTATACATGCCATATCATCCTCCACTCATTATCACAAGGGTTAGTAACTACCAGGGTTGGGGTCAATTCAATTTTTAATTAGTCAATTCAAATAAACCAAATTTCTATTTCAAATGTTCCTCTTTGAAAGGCATTGAAGAGAATTGTAATTTCAGTGATCTTCCTGAAATAACTGGAATTTAATCAAGCAAATTCTGACAATACTAGTGTCAAACTATGCAAGTCTCAGTAGAATGAAGTAACATCTACCTTCTCACTGAAACAGTTCATCATGAAACAGTTATACTGTAACATTTCATGCACAGTGGGAAGTTGGAATGAACTACACAAGCAATAGAATGTCAGGGGTCATGTGTGAGTCAGAATTACAGAATACTACGTAGCAATAGACTGGGTGATAGCTTATGGAGGTCTAGCTTATGAAGATAACTCATAGAGAGATAGAACCTGCTCTTACCATGACTAACAGATGTCCCAATCTTCTCCTCCTCTTCTTCATCTTTAATGTTGACATTCAGCTCCAGTGTTTGACTGCAGTCTTCCAGCTTCACTGATGCCATCTCTGGATCCTGCAGTGTAAACTGGGCTCCACTGTCACAATCAGGTAGGCTTGGACTCAAGTGCGGAAGGAGAGAGGCAGGCTGGGTTTGTCCTCACTGTTGATGTTACCGGCCTCAGACTTAATCTGAGTCGGTCTGTAGTAATAAAGAGAAACTGACACAAAAGTTATTTTCTTGACAGTTCTGGCACTTTCTTATTCTAAAAAATATATATTTCATTTTTCAACTATCTCATTTCAACAGCTCAAGTAGCTAAGCATTGACAACATTCATTCACATTAGACGAGTGCACACGTTAAATTACACAACGTAAGTGCACTTAACCTATAGTAGATTTCCTACATTCAAATAATGCATAAATTAATCACAAACCATCTAGTTCAAGGTTACAGTATGTTGTAGGGAGCACTATGTACTATTTTACTGAATAACCTTGTCTACACTGTATTGTTTAACTCAAAAACCATTGGTCAGTGGTGGAAAAAGTACTAAATATTCATACTTGAGTGAAAGTAAAAAGTTAAAGTAAATGTCATACATCAAATTCCTAAGAAACGTATCTGATATAGCTCGCCTATTCTATGGACCTACGTGCTCAGCCATGCATTGAACAGTCTTTTTTTGCAAACAGAGATTGAGTTATATTATTAGCCTAAATTATTACTATATCAACTACTGTCTCGGCGCTCTACGGACAATTCCTTCTACCAAATGGCTTGGCTTTTGCTCTGACATGCACTGTCAACTGTGGGACCTTATATAAATAGGCATATGCTTTTCCAAATCATGTCCAATGCATTAAATTGACCCCAGGTGGACTCCACTCAAGTTGTAGAAACATCTCAAGGATGATCAATGGAAACAGGATGCACCTGAGCTCAATTTCGAGTCTCATAGCAAAGGGTCTGAATATGTACCCAAATAAGGTATTTCTGTTATTTCTTGATTTTACATTTGCAAAAAAATGTTTCAAAACCTGTTTCGCTTTGTCATTATGGGGTATTGTGATGTCATTATGGGGTATTGTGATGTCATTATGGGGTATTGTGATGTCATTATGGGGTATTGTGATGTCATTATGGGGTATTGTGATGTCATTATGGGGTATTGTGATGTCATTATGGGGTATTGTGATGTCATTATGGGGTATTGTGATGTCATTATGGGGTATTGTGATGTCATTATGGGGTATTGTGATGTCATTATGGGGTATTGTGATGTCATTATGGGGTATTGTGATGTCATTATGGGGTATTGCGATGTCATTATGGGGTATTGCGATGTCATTATGGGGTATTGTGATGTCATTATGGGGTATTGTGATGTCATTATGGGGTATTGTGATGTCATTATGGGGTATTGTGATGTCATTATGGGGTATTGTGATGTCATTATGGGGTATTGTGATGTCATTATGGGGTATTGTGATGTCATTATGGGGTATTGTGTGTAGATTGATGCGGAAAACATTTTATTGAATCCATTTTAGAATACGGCTGTAACGTAACAAAATGTGGGAAAAGAAAAAGGGTCTGAATACTGTCTGAATGCGCTGTCCTCGTGGGTAAACAAAACAACCGTGTGGGTTAGTATTATGGATAGAGCTAGATAGCAATTGCATGTTTATTCATCAAGATGGCCAAGCTTTGTGTGGTAGCAGGTTGTAGCAACACTTGCTGTGCAAATGTGATTTTCTCAATGGCCACGCAAATGAAACGCTTTAAAAAGTAGGATACATTTGTGGCCACAATGCGGGCGAATTGGACATCTACTCGTCAATCTGCGGGGGACATTTAACTTTCATGGCTATCAACAATGGAAGGAGGGCTTCAGCACAACGTTACTTTTCAAATTGGATGCTGTCCATACCAACAACGTGGTCAGAAAGTATCACAAACAGCCAGTAGCAGCAGAGACAGAGCATTATAGTTTCACCGGGTAAGTGGCAGTGCTAGTTTACTATGCTAAGGCTAGCTAACTACAGAGCTACCGCATTCAGCTCACGTGTTCCATCTAAATCAACTTGGCCATCTCTTCTTAATGTGATTTTTAAACCTAACCACAACGATTAACGCTGAAGTAACATGTCTGCTAGATGTTAGTAGCTAGTTTTGGTCACGATGGAGATTAATGTTTACGTATAGAGACAGGTACGTGCACAGAAATGGCTCTCCCTCTGCAGAGCACATTCCCTTTTGCCCTTCCAGTGTCCAAAATGCACTTTTCGGCGGTGGTGTGTGTAATATGTTTTTTTGTTGTTGTTCTGAATCCACTGCCCGCAAGTCTTTTATACATTCTCATCCATGCTTCAGAACCAAAACGTTGCACGTCTTGATTGTTGATCAATGACTGTACAAAAGGCGTTGGTGGAAGAATCCTTTAATTCATGGCCACTTGCTCAGCTGGGCCAGGGGCGCTTTAATTAGGTCAGGTGGAAATGTCCGACAGATCTCAACTCATTAAAAGGAGGAAATCGCCATCGACCGAGCTCGCTGCTTCCTCTTCTTTAACTCCGTCTAATCCAGACGTTCTGTGCGTCAGTAAATCCACCGAATGTGTTACCTTTCATCTGAACTATCCGTTGCGATCGGGAGAGCGGGCCATCAGTTATTGTTTATAGTTATTACAGCGGAACGCGGCTTGGAGCGCACGCTTCAAACATATTGTGTAATGTAAATGGCCAATGATCACGGCGCTCAGATCATCACAGGCCAGTTATGTCATCGATATATGTATGTTAATATGTAATGAAATGACATGTACATATGAGGACAAACTTGAAAGGATGAAATATGAAACGTCATTGTTTGCTGAACTGATCGATTCTGATATCAAACTGATGGGGATTATAGACTGAATTACCGATCACTGATTGAATTATGTATATTCTTCTCATGATTATGATGAATAGTTACGAGCCTAAATGACTCAAGGATGATTCCTATTGACTTCTTATTGAACTGAATTGCTGAATTACCTAATTATGTTAATAATGAATGATTGTTATGATTGGGTCTTTGTGATTATGAATTTGATTGGATACATGTTATTCTGTTTCCTTTGTGATGCAACACAGACTACCCAGTAAATACACCACTTTATGGTTAAAGGAATTCCTGCCTCAGTCTCATCCATTCCTCTGTCAGCTGACCCCTACTCATCTCTACTACCGACTCATCTCTACTACCGACTCATCTCTACTACCTCTACTACTGACTCATCTCTACTACTGACTCATCTCTACTACCTACCTACTCATCTCTACTACCTACCGACTCGTCTCTTCTACCTACCTACTCATCTCTACTACCGGCTCATCACTACTACCGGCTCATCTCTACTACCGGCTCATCTCTACTACCTCTACTACTGACTCATCTCTACTACCGGCTCATCTCTACTACCTACCTACTCGTCTCATCTACCTACCTACTCATCTCTACTACCTACCTACTCATCTCTACTACTGACTCATCTCTACTACCTACCTACTCATCTCTACTACTGACTCATCTCTACTACTGACTCATCTCTACTACCTACCTACTCATCTCTACTACTGACTCATCTCTACTACCTACCTACTCATCTCTACTACTGACTCATCTCTACTACCGGCTCATCTCTACTACCTACCTACTCATCTCTACTACTGACTCATCTCTACTACCTACATACTCATCTCTACTACCTACCTACTCATCTCTACTACTGACTCATCTCTACTACCTACCTACTCATCTCTACTACCTACCTACTCATCTCTACTACCGGCTCATCTCTACTACTGACTCATCTCTACTACTGACTCATCTCTACTACTGAGTCATCTCTACTACCTACCTACTCATCTCTACTACTGACTCATCTCTACTACCTACCTACTCATCTCTACTACCTACCTACTCATCTCTTCTACCTACCTACTCATCTCTACTACTGACTCATCTCTACTACTGACTCATCTCTACTACCTACCTACTCATCTCTACTACTGACTCATCTCTACTACCTACCTACTCATCTCTACTACCGACTCATCTCTACTACCTACCTACTCATCCCTACTACCTACTCATCTCTACTACCTACCTACTCATCTCTACTACCTACCTACTCATCTCTACTACCTACCTACTCATCTCATCTACCTACCTACTCATCTCTACTACTGACTCATCTCTACTACTGACTCATCTCTACTACCTACCTACTCATCTCTACTATACTGACTCATCTCTACTACTGACTCATCTCTACTACCTACCTACTCATCTCTACTACTGACTCATCTCTACTACTGACTCATCTCTACTACTGACTCATCTCTACTACCTACCTACTCATCTCTACTACCGGCTCATCTCTACTACCTACCTACTCATCTCTACTACCTACTCATCTCTACTACCTACCTACTCATCTCTACTACCTACCTACTCATCTCTACTACTGACTCATCTCTACTACCTACCTACTCATCTCTACTACTGACTCATCTCTACTACTGACTCATCTCTACTACCTACCGACTCATCTCTACTACTGACACATCTCTACTACCTACCTACTCATCTCTACTACCTACCTACTCATCTCTTCTACCTACCTACTCATCTCTACTACCTACCTACTCATCTCTACTACCTACCTACTCATCTCTACTACTGACTCATCTCTACTACCTACCGACTCATCTCTACTACTGACTCATGTCTACTACCTACCTACTCATCTCTACTACCTACTGACTCATCTCTACTACCTACCTACTCATCTCTACTACCTACCTACTCATCTCTACTACTGACTCATCTCTACTACCTACCTACTCATCTCTACTACCTACCTACTCATCTCTACTACTGGCTCATCTCTACTACCTACCTACTCATCTCTACTACTGACTCATCTCTACTACCTACCTACTCATCTCTACTACTGACTCATCTCTACTACCTACCTACTCATCTCTACTACTGACTCATCTCTACTACCTACCTACTCATCTCTACTACTGACTCATCTCTACTACCTACCTACTCATCTCTACTACCTACTCATCTCTACTACCTACCTACTCATCTCTACTACCTACCTACTCATCTCTACTACCGACTCATCTCTACTACCTACCTACTCATCTCTACTACCTACCTACTCATCTCTACTACTGACTCATCTCTACTACCTACCTACTCATCTCTACTACTGACTCATCTCTACTACCTACCTACTCATCTCTACTACCTACCTACTCATCTCTACTACTGACTCATCTCTACTACCTACCTACTCATCTCTACTACTGACTCATCTCTACTACCTACCTACTCATCTCTACTACTGACTCATCTCTACTACCTACCTACTCATCTCTACTACTGACTCATCTCTACTACCTACCTACTCATCTCTACTACTGGCTCATCTCTACTACCTACTCATCTCTACTACCTACCTACTCATCTCTACTACCTACCTACTCATCTCTACTACCGACTCATCTCTACTACCTACCTACTCATCTCTACTACTGACTCATCTCTACTACCTACCTACTCATCTCTACTACCTACCGACTCATCTCTACTACTGACTCATCTCTACTACCTACCTACTCATCTCTACTACCGGCTCATCTCTACTACCTACCTACTCATCTCTACTACTGACTTATCTCTACTACCTACCTACTCATCTCTACTACCGACTCATCTCTACTACCGACTCATCTCTACTACCTACCGACTCGTCTCTACTACCTACCTACTCATCTCTACTACTGACTCATCTCTACTACCTACCTACTCATCTCTACTACTGGCTCATCTCTACTACCTACCTACTCATCTCTACTACTGACTCATCTCTACTACCTACCTACTCATCTCTACTACTGACTCATCTCTACTACCTACCTACTCATCTCTACTACTGACTCATCTCTACTACCGACTCATCTCTACTACTGACTCATCTCTACTACCTACCTACTCATCTCTACTACTGACTCATCTCTACTACCTACCTACTCATCTCTACTACCTACCTACTCATCTCTACTACCTACCTACTCATCTCTACTACCGGCTCATCTCTACTACCTACCGGCTCATCTCTACTACCGGCTCATCTCTACTACCTACCTACTCATCTCTACTACCGACTCATCTCTACTACTGACTCATCTCTACTACTGACTCATCTCTACTACCTATTGACTCATCTCTACTACCTACCAACTCATCTCTACTACTGACTCATCTCTACTACTGACTCATCTCTACTACCTACCTACTCATCTCTACTACCGGCTCATCTCTACTACCGGCTCATCTCTACTACCGGCTCATCTCTACTACCTACCGACTCGTCTCATCTACCTACCTACTCATCTCTACTACCGACTCATCTCTACTACTGACTCATCTCTACTACCGGCTCATCTCTACTACCGGCTCATCTCTACTACCGGCTCATCTCATCTACCTACCTACTCATCTCTACTACCTACCTACTCATCTCTACTACCGACTCATCTCTACTACCTACCAACTCATCTCTACTACTGACTCATCTCTACTACTGACTCATCTCTACTACTGACTCATCTTTGCCAAAACTCTGTGATTTGATTGATAATTTTCCCATTTCATACAGGCCTTATTTGGGTGCCTACTGGCTATATGTCTATAGATAAGCAGCTGTTACATCACACTGCCTTCAATATCATAGGATGAAGATTTAACATGGAGAATTTATTATGATATTTGTTTGGAAGAACAGGGCTACCCGGCTGGCAACAAGCATATGCACTCTGCAGGCAGGCTGCCCTCCACAGTACCCGGTTGGCAACAAGCATATGCACTCTGCAGACAGGCTGCCCTCCACAGTGATGGCTGGTGTAGACAGCACATGCTTTCCATCTGATCCTGCCACCTCCTCTGCTACAAGTAGCTGATTCTGCTCTGGACTCCAGAGAAGTGACATGATATATCCCTAGTTGATTCTGCTCTAGACTCCAGAGAAGTGACATGATATATCCCTAGTTGATTCTGCTCTAGACTCCAGAGAAGTGACATGATATATCCCTAGTTAATTCTGCTCTGGCCTCCAGAGAAGTGACATGATATATCCCTAGTTGATTCTGCTCTAGACTCTAGAGAAGTGACATGATCTATCCCTAGTTGATTCTGCTCTAGAGTCTAGAGAAGTGACATGATATTGCCTGCTAACATGAATGACTTTCAGCTCCAAATGCAGGTGTAAAACGCAGTTTGTTTCTGTAGCCTAGCTTGCATTTTATGGCTGTAATGACAGCTTACATTTGCGTAGCAATTGTGCACTCATGTTGGCGTGTGCATGCATATTGCACAATATTGTACCACTCCTTGTTGTGGGTCACAGGTCAAAAAAGTTTGCAAACCACTGGGATACATGATAGTGGCAACAAATGGAGTTTGGTTGGATATAGTCATGGTAGGATACATGATGGTGGCAACAAATGGAGTTGGGTTGGATATAGTCATGGTATGATACATGATAGTGGCAACAAATGGAGTTGGGTTGGATATAGTCATGGTAGGATACATGATAGTGGCAACAAATGGAGTTGGGTTGGATATAGTCATGGTAGGATACATGATAGTGGCAACAAATGGAGTTGGGTTGGATATAGTCATGGTAGGATACATGATAGTGGCAACAAATGGAGTTGGGTTGGATATAGTCATGGTAGGATACATTAAAGTGGCAACAAATGGAGTTGGGTTGGATATAGTAATGGTAGGATACATGATAGTGGCAACATGGAGTTGGGTTGGATATAGTCATGGTAAGATACATGATAGTGGCAACATGGAGTTGGGTTGGATATAGTCATGGTAGGATACATGATAGTGGCAACACAGAGTTGGGTTGGATATAGTCATGGTAGGATACATGATAGTGGCAACAAATGGATTTGGGTTGGTTATATATATTCATGGTAGGATACATGATAGTGGCAACAAATGGAGTTGGGTTGGATATAGTCATGGTAGGATACATGATAGTGGTAACAAATGGAGTTGGGTTGGTTATATATATTCATGGTAGGATACATGATAGTGGTAACAAATGGAGTTGGGTTGGTTATATATATTCATGGTAGGATACATGATAGTGGTAACAAATGGAGTTGGGTTGGATATAGTCATGGTAGGATACACGATAGTGGCAACAAATGGAGTTGGGTTGGATTTAGTCATGGTAGGATACACGATAGTGGCAACACATAGAGTTGGGTTGGATATAGTCATGGTAGGATACATGATAGTGGCAACAAATGGAGTTGGGTTGGATATAGTCATGGTAGGCCACAGTAAGTTTTTACAATCTTCTATTTTGACTGGAATTCAGAAGCCTTTTTAAACCTCAATGCATTTCCTGTTCTAAATAGTTTATCTGAATACTTTACTCCTCAGATGGTGATGTTTTCCCCTTGTAATAATAGCTCAATAGAGCCCCACAGTGTTGGTGTCATAATACCCATAAAACCTAGCGGTCAAGAAAGGAAATGGTTCCAATCCATAGGGGATTTCTATTAGGATTCGTGTCATTCATGTGTATTGAAGGGCACATAAAGAACATGTACCATACATACACAACATTTATTTGCTGTCTTTACAAAGGAGCGGAATTACATTCCCATGTTGTGGGAACATTTTGCCTGTATAGAGAAAATATTTCAAGAGTCTGAATAAGAACACAATTTGGATGAAGTCACAGAAAACCAGAAATAATTTTTAAAAATCCAGAAATTACAGAATAAGAGCTGTACAATGTCAGGAACTGTGGCCAGATCATAGTGGATTTATTAATAACCATGTAAATCTCTCTCGGACGAGGCAACTTTTTTTCCCTCCAATATATTTGGCTCTATTTCCTCTCAGATTTGAAAATGCTAATTAGCGTCAACGTAGACATCATGAAAAACTACAATTCCCTGCAAGCGCCTGCACGTCATCTCGAGCTGACACCTTTTGCTAACAGGTATTATGTCAATTTAAAACTTGCACAAGACGGTACACAGAATTGGTCATTTAAATAAATGTAGCCAATTTATTCATTAATACATTTAGCTAACGTTAAATAGTTAATCCAGATATTCTTACTTTTTCCTCACTTCTGGCAGTCTCATCCAGATCAACATGGAATTTGTAGTTCTTTATGATAGCCACATTAGAAGCTAATTAGTGCTTCTTTTTTGGAGGGGGGGGGGGGGTATTTCATGTTATCAAAATGTTACGCCGGGATAAGTCTACGTGAAACGCAGCCCTTATTTTAAGTGTTTCTAAAATCCCCTATGGGAAAAATGAATGGTGGGAAAATGATTTGGAACCATTTCACGTTTGACTGCTAGGCTTTATGGGTATTAGGAAATGACAGGGGGACACCTAGTCAGTTGTACAACTGAATGCCTTCAACTGAAATGTGTCTTCCAAATTTAACCCAACCCCTCTGAATCAGAGAGGTGCGGGGGGGCTGCCTTAAATTGACATCCACATCATCGGCGCCCGGGGAACAGTGGGTTTAAAATGCCTTGCTCAGGGGCAGAACGACAAATGTTTTCCTTGTCAGCTCAGGGATTCGATCCAGCAACCTTTCGGTTACTGGCCCAACACTCTAACGACTAGGTACTCTATGAGTCTGTGACCAAAGCTGCTGGGAATTATTTTTTTGGGGGGGCTGCCCTTTTTTAGCTTGAGCACATGCTTCCCAAAAGGTCTCGGCATGGCTCTGTATAGAGGCCCTGTGGCTGGGGTCGAAACTGTGTGTGTGTGTGTGTGTGTGTGTGTGTGTGTGTGTGTGTGTGTGTGTGTGTGTGTGTGTGTGTGTGTGTGGATGGATGGTTTGCTAAACCAAAATGTGGCCATGTATTCCATCGTGGATCGGTTGGCATTTTGGAGTAGTTCAGGAGCCAGGTTTTCTTTAGAGGGGTGGATTGTGGATTTTGCTCAATGGGAAAGTTTATTTTGGGAGTTTAGGGTCAATGTTGTCACAGTTTCTTGTTGAAGAGGCATCAGCCAACCTTAGCTTGCTCCTATTCTGAATACATTTGTGTCCGTTTCTTTCTAGCTGACAAAATAAGTGAGCTAACCTTTGTTTGGTCCTGCCATGTATCAATAACATAGCCAAGTTTGTCACTGGTATGGGCTAATTATCCTAAACCTAGACAGTGATAGCAGCTAGATAAAACCAGGGAGATGGGGAGATAATTCAGGTTCTGTTTCACCTGCTGCTGGCTTGATAATGTTCACTCAAATACGTTTTTCCATACATTAAATGAGATTTGCATTCTCTAAAGATTGTAATTGTGATCATATCTGATTAATATTGAAGAAAAATCCTCACAGCCGTTTGCCATACCAAAATGTGAACTAAAATTTGGCGCGCACCATTTTACTATGTACAGTAGGCAGTAAACCATCTTCTGTACGTGGTTTATATATGAGGGGAGCATAAATTGTACAATTGTAAACGAATAAATAACGGTATAAGTTAGAACAAATGTATATTAGTTAATATACTGCACCAACTACATAAATATATGATCGGGTCCACTGTCTTCTGTCTGGACGTTAAAACGCAGACAGCGGTCGCCGCCATTTTACCAGCTCGTGAGAGTTATTTTTTACACAACCAAGAACCATATAAAATGAACTCAGAAATCTCAAATAAATAGATTATTTTTAAATTACCTTGACGAAATTGTGTACATTAACTCAGACAAACCCCAAATCTCAAGTTATATGACTTGTAAAAATCGTTTTCATCACGACACAGAAATAACACAAAATCTGGTAATCCCTTGACGGATTTGTTACCTATCATGTTATGACATGTTCTGTCGATATTAGGAAGTGTAAACGTGCTATTACCAACCTGTAGTAATACATAGAAACGGAAACAAAAATGATCGTCTTCACATCTGCTGCTTTCTTTATTCTGAACAATGGTGCAAGTCCATAGAGATGGATAGAGGGCTCATCTTTGTATCTGTGTAATTATAACGTCTGTGACAGAATACGCAGCGGCATTGAGGGGATTCAATTAATCTGGCCTGGGCTCCCGGATAGGCGTGTTTTTGCAAGGAGGTGAAAATTGATGTCATTCGTTTTGGAACTGGGTTGCCTTCCAGATGGGAGCCAGGTGCCACATTCAAAGCCCACAGAGAAGTCTCCTCAAAAACAAAAGTGATGTAATTAAGCACTTGGCGCAATGAGCAGGATTCTGTGTTTTCACATGAAAAAAATTCTAACAAATATTTAATGGAAAGAGATATATGTTTCTGGATGATGCACTTTGTTGACTAAAGGACAGAAAGGCACAGATTACTGTTCTATTGGAGAAGAGCGATTCCTCCCTTGCCGCATTTGCCTGTTTACCGTTTACATCACAGGCCATAAAACGATGCCCTGTGGCTCAGCGGGGGCAGGGGCGGCAGGGTAGCCTAGTGGTTAGAGCATTGGACTAGTAACCGAAAGGTTGCAAGTTCAAATCCCCCAGCTGACAAGGTACAAATCTGTCGTTCTGCCCCTGAACAGGCAGTTAACCCACTGTTCCTAGGCCGTCATTGAAAATAAGAATTTGTTCTTAACTGACTTGCCTGGTTAAATAAAATGTAAAATAAATAATCGAATCTGCCAATTCACCATTTGAAGTGGTACATTTTCTTCTTCGCAATTGGTTTATCCCTACTGATGACCCAGTTGGACATGACTCCAACGGAGTCACCAGGAGGGATCAGCCAATGAATTTGGGAAGTCCCACACAGTTGACTACATTAAAATGGTGGAAGTCCACAATGCGGTTAGTTATAATAAGAACTAGAGACAGCCTCCAAGATGGCCGACCGTTGTTTTGAACTTTATCTACTCACGGTTGCATATGCCTGTTCATGGAGGCTGACATCTTGCTAGTTCTGGTTTCAGGAGCCCATTAGTAAATAACAGTGGAGGTCGGTGGAGTTTAAGAGAGGGAGGTCCGTTCTTTTTTGCATGACCACGGCCTTATTTCTATAAGAGTATGTTGGATGACTGCCATTCATATGCCATTCAACCAGCTCAATGTAACATCAATAGGTTTAGGCTACTACATGAGCACTGATAGTTTTTCATGAGCACCAGTTTTTCTGTTCATGGTGTGTGGATTATTGTGGATTCCGTTTTCCCGGACAGTTTCGTACTGTTTGTTGGACTTGGTATTTATGCGCCCTTGTGTTTGGCGTGACCGTTACTCTGTTCCTGGAATAAAGATCCACGTTTTGAACTAACCCTGCTCTCTGTGCCTGACTCCTCCACCCACTACTCCTAGAAGCCTTTACAACAAGACAGGGATGTCCCCCCTCTCCCTCCTGTTTTGCACTGGCAGTTGAACCGCTTGCAGAAAGAATTAGCCAGGACCCAAACGTAACAGGTATCAGTATTGGTAAACATGAATATAAAATACACTTATTTACAGATGATCTCCTGATGTACCTGTATTTACAGATGATCTCCTGATGTACCTGTATTTACAGATGATCTCCTGATGTACCTGTATTTACAGATGATCTCCTGATGTACCTGTATTTACAGATGATCTCCTGATGTACCTGTATTTACAGATGATCTCCTGATGTACCTGTATTTACAGATGATCTCCTGATGTACCTGACCAATATTGGACCACAAAATATGAAATACTTTGGATGCTTAATAAGTGATAACAAAACACGATATAAAGACAACTTTATTCCATTACTTAACAATATGACAGCAGATGTATTTAAATGGAATAATCTTCCCAATCTGGCAGGTAGAGTAAACCTCTAAAGAATGGCATGGCTCCCAAAGTTTTAGTATTTATTTTCCATAATACCAATTATCCCACATTCTTTAAAAAGTATACTGTCATAACACTGTATATGGACAAATAAAATTCATAGAGTAAAAAGGAAAGTTTCACATCTTCCTAAATCTGAGGGTGGTTTTAACCTTCCAGATTTGGAATTGTATCAACTCACTACTCAAGGCTTTACCTTGCGACATGTAGTTAAATGCACTAAAGAGGAACCATGGGTGTTTGGTTCATATTGAAAACATGCGTGTTCATCCCCAAAATATTTTACGGGTTTATATTCAAAATAAAAAGCTAAGAACATGAACAACGTAGTTATAAACACAATAACAATATGGAAGAAGATGAAACGGATTCTACAAGAATCAATATCAGTCCCTAGAAACCACAGGAATTAGTGGACTCTGTTAATTAGTAGAATGTTACAATAGATGAAACATGGTTTCCATGGTTTCCAGGTGTTTGATGTCATTCCATTGGCTCCGTTCCGGACAATATTATGAGCCGTTCTCTCCTCAGCAGCCTCCTGTGCTAGAAACACAACCCCCTGTATATAGCCTTGTTATTGTTATTTTATTGTGTTACTTTATTTTATTTTCTACTTTTAGTTTACTTAGTAAATATTTTCTTAACTCTATTTCTTGAACTGCATTGTTGGTTAAGGGCTTGTAAGTAAGGTTTTCACAGTATGGACAGCGTTTCAGAATTCATCCATAAATTGGTCCACATGGAAAACTAAAGGCATAGAAACTGTAAAAGACGTGGTAATAGGAAATACATGTATCTCAGTGACAGCTCTAAAAAGCCATTTTGGAAGGACCAATGTAGATATCTTCAAATACACTCAACTTAAAGGTTTTATATCACAATGTTGATTTGGAATCTTTTGGACATCACAGCAATCTTGAGGGAATTCTATTTGAGTCAGAAAATGATATTAATATGATAGGTAAGCTATAGAAAACCTTGCAGAAAACCTATACAACTGACAATCTCTTAGAAAAACTACTGGAACCAAGATTTAACAATAACTGATATTGTAGCTGGAAAAAATAGAAAATCCCATCAACTGGATGAGTCACTATTATGTAGGTGGATGGAAATGATCCAGACATTATGTTGAATATAACAATAATAAACTACACTCATCAATCTGACTCCATTACTATGTGAATGCTACAGACCTATAGTTGTATCCAGTGGGTATAGCCAAGGTTGCGAACCTTTTGTCACCACTCGGAATACTATAAGATGCAAGTGTCTAGGTTTACCGTTCTGCAATTATTAAGAGGCTGAGGAACAAGGAGCTCATATCTTACAATCTATGTCTTAGCATTAAATGATTGATATAACCTCAGCTCAGAGATGCACAGTTAGACCGAGCATATAAGCGATGTACAGTGCATTCGGAAAGCAAACTAACTGCACTTGATACAATCATCTTGGCAAAGGAGAAATGCTCACTAACAAGGATGTTGCACAACATTTGAGAGAAATTAGCTTTTTGTGAGTGTGGAAAATTTGACAGAGCGGCAAAGATTATTGTTTGATTTGAGATGGGAGCTCCTCCCTCCCCGCTTTTTCCAATGACATGACGGGCCATTGCCCGGTTCAACCCTGGCCAGTGTAATAAAACTCCCTCAATGAAAGTGCACTCAGTGAGTGAACACAATTAAAAATGTTTAAGTACATTTAATTTAACAAAATTACGAATACACTTGGTTTAACTGCACAGTGTTATTTCAATGTGGTTCAATAAGGATAGAAGATAGATTAGTCAAACAGGCAGCAACCAAAATGGAGGTCTGGTGAGGTGACCAAACAATAGTGACACTACATGGAACATTTATTCTTGAATTGAGGTGGCCTTCCAACTTGCAAATCCTTTCAACACCCCATTGTTAGAGCTTTATATACTGTACTACTGGGACTACATAGAGGATCAGGCTGTTGAAATGCAGTTGATTATGTAAATAGTCTTGTAGAACTCTGGTATTGATGGTCCATTTCAGGGTGAGTTATTGATATGAATGTTCAGAGTGAAAGACCTGTGAACTCACCTATGATGGCCCACGTCTACCACAACCTTTCCTATTGTGTTAGTAAGCACCACAGAATTTTAGGAAGCAATTGTTCAAAATGTGTTCATACACACAGTAACAACGGGAGGGGGTGTAGGATGCAAGGGGGAGGACCAGGAGGTTGATCTCAGATTCTATTCAGAGTTGACAGATTGACAGTGGAGACAAATCCAGCTTGCCTCTCTCTTTCCACACTGTAAATCTACAGTCACTGGGTCCTGTGACAGTGGAGTCTAGTTTGCACTGCAGGATCCAGAGATGACATCAGTAGGCAGGTTTCCATTGACCCAGGTTAATTAGACAAAATATCCCACAGAAAAAAAAATATCGGGAAACATCGAAGAACCACAGTGACATTACGTGGAGGTGTAAGAATGGCGCTGCTAAGATCAGAGATTCATCTCCTAAGTACATACTGTACCTCGTCCCCTGAATACCAACCAAGTAATCAGACTTCTAATTATCGTTTATATTTTTAGTTTTTCCCTCAGTTTTTTCCCTTGGACGTGGTTCGTCAGGACCTCCACCAGCCGAAGCTAAGCAGTAACATTAACATGATGCCTTCTAATTGCAGTCGCTGTACTCATAATATACAGGAGAACGAGGATAGCTGTGCTGCAAGCCCAGCTTCAGACGCAATCGTTAGGCAAAGGGTCATTTCAGTGTAGGAAAGGATGAAACAGCATCTGTGCCACCAGTATGTACAGATAGTAGTATAAATCCCCTGGCACAGTCCCCGCAGTCGGAAACTTTCTCATGGCTTCTAGAGGGAAATGGTGTAGGAACGCTCAACCGGTGTCGCTCATTCAGCCGACAGAAACTTTCAACCGGTTTTCCCCATTAAGCAGCAAGTTGGAGTCTGAGGTCGAGCATTCTCTGGTCTCTACTCCTCCCATTACGGGGTCTGAGACGCCGAAGCCTCCCACCATTAGCTCTGACAAATTGAAAACCCTAGTCATTGGCGACTCCATTACCCACAGTATTAGTCCTGTGTGAATTTAAGTATGCTCTCTTTAATTCTCTCTTTCTTTCTTTCTCTATCTCAGAGGACCTGAGCCATAGGACCATGCCTGAGGACTACCTGGCATGATGACTCCTTGCTGTCCCCAATCCACCTGGCCGTGCTGCTGCTCCAGTTTCAACTGTTCTGCCTGCACCTTTGGAACCCTGACCTGTTCACCGGACGTGCTACATGTCCCAGACCTGCTGTTTTCAACTCTCTAGAGACAGCAGGAGCGGTAGAGATACTCTCAATGATCGGCTATGAAAAGCCTTCTGACATTTACTCCTGAGGTGCTGACCTGTTGCACCCTTGACAACTACTGTGATTATTATTATTTGACCATGTTGGTCAGTTATGAACATTTGAACCTCTTGGCCATTTTCTGTTATAATCTCCACCCGGCGCAGCCAGAAGAGGACTGGCCACCCCTCATAGCCTGGTTCCTCTCTAGGTTTCGGCCTTTTTAGGGAGTTTTTCCTAGCCACCGTGCTTCTACACCTGCATTGCGTGCTGTTTGGGGTTTTAGGCTGGGTTTCTGTACAACACTTTGTGGCATCAGCTGATGTAAGAAGGGCTTTATAAATACATTTGATTTGATCTTACATGCAGGACTTCCAAGTTATAAAATAGTGAACTACTCCTTTAATGGAGTGGTAGGCTCTATGAAAGGGATGTTTCACAAAAAAAAAAACTTTATTGTAGTATTTTGTTCATTAGTACACTGCAATCACGTTTTCAAGAACTTTCAGTATAAATTAAAAAGTGTGATGATGATAATAATGATATGAAAATGACAAATGATAATTGCATGTAATTTGCATCATCACACCAATTGTTGTGTACTGCAGTGTACCCTAATCCTGGTCCTGGGGATCCATAGAGGTGTGCTTTTTTTGTTTTTGCCCCTAACACTCACACACTGGATTCAACTAAGCAACCCAAGCCTTTGAATTGAATAAGGTATGAGAGTGCTAGGGCAAAAACACACATGTACTCCCCTTTGGACCAGGATTGGGGAACACTGCTGTACTGATTGTCCTCCATCTTCAGAACTTCACTGTTGACATGCACATTTTTGGGATTGTTTACAGGGCGATGAAACCAAGGTGGACATTTGTAATTTGATTGAACTATCCCTTAAATTAGTTCCTTTGGAGTTACATTTAGTTAGAGGTTAATTTGCTCTCAGCATGTGTTATAAATTAACATTCATTTATTTTATAAAGAAAACGGCTTTTGTCATCTCTTAAATGTTGTTTACCTTTGTACTTTAGTTTACACCACTGAGAAGGCGGCGGCAGCAGTAGTAGCATCTACCGCCTTCTTGTGGCATGGGATAGGGCCATCCCAAGGATCCCGGAATGTTGCACTGTGGTAGTGGGGAACAGGAAGTTCCCGGCACGCGGGCTCCATTCTTCAGAATAAAGAAAGCCCCAGAACGATGCAGTCAAGAAGATAACAATTTACTAGTACAGGTATGTAATAGCGCGTTTAAACTTTACAATGTCGAAAGAACATGTCATTCCATGCTAGGTAACACATCCATTAAGGTATTATCACGGTTGGTAAAGGTTTGATGTGTAATTTTTGTCAAACCGAGTGAAGAATGTGGTTAACTATTTTTCCTTGAGTAAGGAGACAACGCTGAACGATTTATTATGTCTATGCTGTCTTATCCTGTGTGTGTGTCTTTACTATAAAGGACCTCATTTGAAATGTGGAAGGGGCTCTCAGAGAATTCATGGTTAGACACTGAATTGCCTGAGAGTCACAGGGTTGTGATAGAGCTCATATAATTAAAGATGGGACTTTGATAACTAACTCTGACTTGTGTGTGTGGTTTGCTCCCATGATTTGGTAAGTAAACTATTTTTCAAGTCACATAGTTAGAGACTTTGGGTTTGTCTGAGCGGATGTACATATTTTTCTCAAGGTAATTTCATAAAGAATCCATTTCTTTGAGATTTCTTTGTAGCATGTTATTGGTTTTGTTTCAACTCGACGAGCTGGTAAAATGGCGGCGCCCCCCTCGGTCTGTTTCTGGAGTGTGAACTACCGGTAATACAATTGTTTTTTGATTGAAATAATACAATGAAGACGCAAACAGTAACCTTGCAATGTACTACATGTTTTTTTTTATAGTCATTTTATGTGAATTTAGGGAATCTACTATAAAGTGCTTTTACGTTGTCCTTTGTGTCTAATGTGAATGAGTTCATGTTTTCAAATCACATTTTATTTGACGCTTGTGACAAATAAAATGTGATTTGAAAACATGAACTCATTCACATTAGACACAAAGGACAACGTAAGAGCACTTTATACAACCATGTATAGACCTTAAAGTGAAATGCTTGCTTACTACAAGCCCTTAACCAACAGTGCAGTTTTAAGAAAATACCTTAAAGTAAGAGAAGGATAATTAAAGAGCAGCACTAAATAACAAGAGCGGGCAATGTACCTGTACAGAGTCAATGTGCCGGTGTCGAGATAATTATGTATTTGTAGGTAGAGTTATTAAAGTGGTTATGCATAGATACAAGTAGTAGCACCGGTGGGTGGGGGGGAATGCAAATAGTCTGGGAAGCCATTTGATTAGCTGTTCAGGAGTCTTATGGCTTGGGGGTAGAAGCTGTTTAGAAGCCCCTTGGACCAAGACTTGGCACTCTGGTACCGTTTGCCATCCGGTAGCAGAGAGAACAGTCTATGACTGGGGTGGCTGGAGTCTTGGACAATTTTAGGGCCTTCCTCCGACACCACCTGGTATAGAGGTCCTGGATGGCAGGAAACTTGGCCCTGGTGATGTACTGGGCCGTACATAGTAGTAGAGGTCGACCGATTAATCGGAATGGCCGATTAATTGGGGCTGATTTCAAGTTTTCATAACAATCGGAAATCTGTATTTTTGGGCGCCAATTTTAATATTTTTTATTTTTACACCTTTATTTAATCTTTATTTAACTAGGCGAGTCAGTTAAAAACACATTCTTATTTTCAATGACGGCCTAGGAACGGTGGGTTAACTGCCTCGTTCAGGGGCAGAAAGACAGATTTTCACCTTGGATCCCCCGAGCTGACAATCTTGCAACCTTACAGTTAATGAGTCCAACGCAATAACGACTTGCTTCTCTCTCGTTGCACTCCACAAGGAGCCTGATTGCCTGTTACGCAAATGCCTCTCTCTCGTTGCACTCCACAAGGAGACTGATTGCCTGTTACGCAAATGCAGTAAACCGAGAAGAGGCTGGTGTTACCGAAGTGAAATGGCTGGCTAGTTAGCGCGCGCTAATAGCGTTTCAAACTTCACTCTCTCTGAGCCTTGGGGTGGTTGTTTCCCTTGCTCTGCATGGGTAACGCTGCTCCGATGTGGTGGCTGTTGTCGTTGTGTTGCTGGTTCGAGCCCAGGGAGGAGCGAGGAGAGGGACGGAAGCTATACTGTTACACTGGCAATACTAAAGTGCCTATAAGAACATCCAATAGTCAAAGGTTAATGAAATACAAATGGTATAGAGGG
Organism: Oncorhynchus clarkii lewisi; assembly: GCF_045791955.1. Lineage (NCBI taxonomy): Eukaryota > Metazoa > Chordata > Actinopteri > Salmoniformes > Salmonidae > Oncorhynchus > Oncorhynchus clarkii. The sequence goes on from NC_092164.1 coordinate 3,821,014, forward strand.
AAATAGTCCTATAATAACTACAACCTAAAACTTCTTACCTGGGAATATTGAAGACTCATGTTAAAAGGAACCACCAGCTTTCATATGTTCTCATGTTCTGAGCAAGGAACTGAAACGTTAGCTTTCTTGCATAGCACATATTGCACTTTTACGTTCTTCTCCAACACTTTGTTTTTGCATTATTTAAACCAAATTGAACATGTTTCATTATCTACTTGAGGCAAAATTGATTTTATTGATGTATTATATTAAGTTAAAATAAGTGTTAATTCAGTATTGTTGTAATTATCATTATTACAAATACATTGATTAATCGGTATCGGCTTTTTTGGTCCTCCAATAATTGGTATCGGCGTTGAAAAATCATAATCGGTCGACCTCTACTCTGTAGTGCCTTGCAGTCAAAGGCCAATTAGTTGCCATACCAGGTAGTGATGCAACCCGTCAGGATGCTCTCGATGGTGCAGCTGATTAACTTTTTGAGGATCTGAGGACCCATGCCAAATGTTTTCAGTCTCCTGAGGGGAATAGGTTTTTGTTGTGTCCTCTTCACGACTGTCTTGGTGTGCTTGGACCATGTTAGTTGGTTGGTGATGTGGACTCCAAGAAACTTGAAGCTCTCAACCTGCTCCACTACAGCCCCGTCAATGAGCACACTCCCATTCTCAGTCTTCCTTTTCCTGTAGTCCACAATCATCTCCTTTTGTCTTGATCACGTTGCGGGAGAGGTTGTTGTCCTTGCACCACATAGTCAGGTCTCTGATCTCTTCCCTATAAGCTTTCTCATCATTGTCGGTGATTAGGCCCACCACTGTTGTGTCATCAGCAAACTTAATGGTGGTATTGGAGTTGTGCCTGGCCGTACAGTCATGAGTGAACAGGGAGTACAGGAGGGGACTGAGTACACACCCCTGAGGGGCTCCCGCGTTGAGGATCAGTATGGTGGATGTGTTGTTACCTACCCTTGCCACCTGGGGGTGGCCTGTCAGGAAGTCCAGGATCCATTTGCAGATGGAGGTGTTTAGTCCCAGGGTCCTTAGCTTAGTGATGCGCACTATGGTGTTGAACGCTGAGCTGTAGTCAATGAATAGCATTCTCACATAGGTGTTCCTTTTGTCCAGGTGAGAAAGGGCAGTGTGGAGTGGAATAGAGATTGCATCATCTGTTGGTGCAGTATACAAATTGGAGTGGGTCTAGGGTTTCTGGGATAATGCTGTTGTGAGCCATGACCAGCCTTTCGAAGCATTTCACTGCTACAGTTCGTGAGTGCTACGGGTCGGTAGTCATTTAGGCAGGTTGCCTTAGTGTTCTTGGGCACAGGGACCATGGTGGTCTGCTTGAAACATGTTGGTATTACAGACTTCAGACAGGGAGAGGTTGAAAATGTCAGTGAAGACACTTGCCAGTTGGTCAGCGCATGCTTGGAACGTCTGGCCCAGCGGCCTTGTGAATGTTGACCTGTTTTAAAGGTCTTACTCACATCAGCGGCGGAGAGCATGATCACACAGTCGTCTGGAACAGCTGATGCTCTCATGCATGTTTCAGTGTTCCTTGCCTCAACGCGAGCATAGAAGTTATTTAGCTCGTTATGGTAGGCTCGTGTTACTGGGCAGCTCTCGGCTGTGCTTCCCTTTGTAGTCTGTAATAGTTTGCAAACCCTGCCACATCCGACGAGCGTTGGAGCCGGTGTAGTACAATTCGATCTTTGTCCTGATGTTAGTCCTGTATTTGTTGCCAATGCTTAGCTACCTGATCTACTGAAATGAGATCCGTGCTTGATTTGGACAGGAGCTTACCAGAGTAGAGTACTTACATTTCTACTGCTTGAGATCATGTTCCTCTTATAGAATATTAGCTCAACAGTATTGTGTAGTTCCTGCCCCTAAATATAAACAGTACCGGCACCCAAAATGAGAACAGGCACCTATTTCAGTCCAAGTCAAGCACTGAATTAGATAATTGAACAAGAAATATAATATATTTTTAGGGAATGAGGTGCCTGAACTGTCAAGACTAACTTCTGTGTCTTTTTTTATTTATTACAACTTGCCAACTCAGATTAAGTCTGAGGCCGGTAACATCAACAGTGAGGACAAACCCACAGTCACTGGGTGCTGATTGTGAGAGTGGAGCCCAGTTTGCACTGCAGGATCCAGAGATGGCATCAGTGAAGCTGGAAGACTGCAGTCAAACACTGGAGCTGAATGTCAACATGAAAGATGAAGAAGAGGAGGAGAAGATTGGGAAATCTGTTAATCGTGGTAAGCACAGGTTCTATCTAAGTGTGTTGTTCGTTCCAACTTCCCACTGTGTATGAAAAGTTGGTGTAGAACTGTTTCAATGAGAAGGTAGATGTTATTTCATGCTACGGAGGCTTGTATGGTTTGACACCAGTATTGTCAGCATTTGTTTTATTCCCTGGGCTATCTGGAGTGCTGGGCTATCTGTATTTTATTTATTTTTTATTTCACCTTTATTTAACCAGGTAGGCCAGTTGAGAACAAGTTCTCATTTACAACTGCGACCTGGCCAAGATAAAGCAAAGCAGTGCGACACAAACAACAACAACACAGTTACACATGGGATAAACAAACGTACAGTCAATAACACAATAGAAAAGTCTATATACACTGTGTGCAAATGAGGTAAGGCAGTAAATAGGCCGTAGTGGGGAAGTAATTACAATTTAGCAATTAAACACTGGAGTGATAGATGTGCAGAAGATGAATGTGCAAGTAGAGATACTTGGGTGCAAAGGAGCAAAAAAATTAATAACAGTTTGTAGATGATGTACTTGGATGGTGAGCTGCTCTGACAGCTGATGCTTAAAGTTAGTGAGGGAGATATGTCTCCCAAAATGGATGGCACTGTGATAGACTGCATCCAATTTGTTGAGTAGAGTGTTGTAGGCTATTTTGTAAATGACATCACCGAAGTCAAGGATCAATAGGATAGTCAGTTTTACGAGGGTCTGTTTGGCAGCATGAGTGAAGGATGCTTTGTTGCGAAATAGGAAGCCGATTCTAGATTTAATTTTGGAATGGAGATGTTTAATGTGAGTCTGGAAGGAGAGTTTACAGTCTAGCCAGACACCTAGGTATTTGTAATTGTCCATATATTCTAAGTCAGAACCGTCCAGAGTAGTGATGCTGGATGGGCAGCCAGGTGCAGGCAGCGATCGGTTGAAGAGCATGCATTTAGTTTTACTTGCATTTAAGAGCAGTTGGAGGCCACGGAAGGAGAGTTGTATGGCATTGAAGCTCGTCTGGAGGTTAGTTAACACAGTGTCCAAAGATCGAGGTATACAGAATGGTGTTGTCTGCATAGAGGTGGATCAGAGAATCACCAGCAGCAAGAGCGACATCATTGATTAATACAGAGAAAAAAGTTGTCCCGAGAATTGAACCCTGTGGCACCCCCCCTCAGCGGGGCTGAAGTGCACCCATGACCAGCTCGGAAACCAGATTGCATAGTGGAGAAGGTACGGTGGGATTCGAAATGGTCGGTGATCTGTTTGTTAACTTGGCTTTCGAAGAACTTAGAAAGGCAGGGTAGGATAGATATAGGTCTGTAACAGTTTGGGTCTAGAGTGTCTCCCCCTTTGAAGAGGGGGATGACTGTGGCAGCTTTCCAATCTTTGGGGATCTCAGACGATATGAAAGAGGTTGAACCGGCTAGTAATAGAGGTTGCAACAATTGCGGTGGATAATTTTAGAAAGAAAGGGTCTAGATTGTCTAGCCCAGCTGAATTGTAGGGGTCCAGATTTTGCACCTCTTTCAGAACATCAGCTATCTGGATTTGCGTGAAGGAGAAATGGGGGAGGCTTGGGAAAGTTGCTGTGGGGGGTGCAGGGCTGTTGACTGGGGTAGGGGTTGCCAAGTGGTAGCAGATTTTTTAAAAGTTTTAAAAGTTCTATGAGTGAGGGAAAAGCAGCCAACAAGTGCTCAGCATATGTGGGAACTCCTTCAAGACTGTTTTATTCCCCTTTTGTATTGTACAGCCTACTGACATGAATACATACACTACCAGCCTACTGATATGAATACATACACTACCAGACTACTGATATGAATACACACACTACCGTTCAAAAGTTTGTGGTCACCTAGAAATGTCCTTGTTTTGAAAGAAAAGCACTTTTTTGTCCAATAAAATATAAAATTGATCATAAAAACAGTAGACATTGTTAATGTTGCAAATGACTATTGTGGCTGGAAACTGCTTTAAAAAATTATTTTTATTTTTATATTGAATATCTACATAGGTGTACAGAGGCCCATAATCATCACTCCTGTGTTCCAATGTAATGTTGTGTTAGCTAATCCAAGTGTATCATTTAAAAAAAGTGTTTTGTAATGATCAATTAGCCTTTTTAAAATGATAAACTTGGATTAGCTAACACAACGTGCCATTGGAACACAGGAGTGATGGTTGCTGATAATGGGCCTCTGTACGCCTATGTAGATATTCCATTAAAAAATCAGCCGTTTCCAGCCACGATAGTCATTTACAACATTAACAATGTCTACACTATTGATCAATTTGATATTTTATTTTACAAAAAAAATGTTTTTCTTTCAAAACGAGGACATTTTATAAGTGATAGAGTGCCAAGACTGTTGGAAAAGCATTCCTGGTGAAGCTGGTTGAGAGAGTGCCAAGACTGTTGGAAAAGCATTCCTGGTGAAGCTGGTTGAGAGAATGCCAAGACTGTGCCAAGCGGTCAAGGCAAGGGGTGAATACTTTGTTTGGGAGGGGGGTTACTACATGATTCCATATGTGTAATACCATGGTTTTGATGTTTCACTATTATGTAGAAATTTGTAAAAATGAAGAAAAACCCTTGAATGAGTAAGTGTGTCCACACTTTTGACTGGTACTGTATATATTACACCAACTGACTGGTTCTTCTGATGTTCACACAGGATACCATGTTGAGACATTCTCTACATCCAGAGAGCAACAGCAGGAAGATCACAGAGCTAAGAGGTCTCACCACTGCCCACATTGTGAGGAGATTTTCCCAGTTCTATCAAAGCTAAAAATACACCTAAAAATACACACAGGAGAGAATCTGTATTCCTGCACTGACTGTGGGAAGAGATTCACAACATCAGCTCAGCTAAAAGTTCATCAGAGAACACACACAGGAGAGAAGCCTTACTCCTGCTCTGACTGTGGAAAGAGTTTCTCTCACTCGAAATTTCTAAAACAACATGAACGTATACACACAGGAGAGAAGCCTTTCTCCTGCTCGGACTGTGGAAAGAGTTTCTCTCAACTGAGCCACCTAAAACAACATGAACGTATACACACAGGAGAGAAGCCTTTCTCCTGCTCGGACTGTGGAAAGAGTTTCTCTCAACTGAGCCACCTAAAACAACATGAACGTATACACACAGGAGAGAAGCCTTACTCCTGCTCAGACTGTGGAAAATGCTTCAGAACATCACCTGAGCTAAACGGTCACCAGAGAACACACACAGGAGAGAAGCCTTACTCTTGCTCTGACTGTGGAAAATGCTTCACGTATTTAAATGTTCTAAAAGTTCACCAGAGAACACACACTGGAGAAAAGCCTTACTCCTGCTCTGATTGTGGAAAGAATTTCTCTCAATCGAGCCACCTAAAACAACATGAACGAACACACACAGGAGAGAAGCCTTACTCTTGCTCTGACTGTGGAAAATGCTTCACGTATTTAAATGTTCTAAAAGTTCACCAGAGAACACACACAGGAGAGAAGCCTTACTCTTGCTCTGACTGTGGAAAATGCTTCACGTATTTAAATGTTCTAAAAGTCCACCAGAGAACACACACTGGAGAAAAGCCTTACTCTTGCTCTGACTGTGGAAAATGCTTCACGTATTTACATGATCTAAAAGTTCACCAGAGAACACACACTGGAGAAAAGCCTTACTCTTGCTCTGACTGTGGAAAATGCTTCACGTATTTAAATGTTCTAAAAGTTTACCAGAGAACACACACTGGAGAAAAGCCTTACTTCTGCTCTGACTGTAGCGCGAGTTTCTCTCAACGGAGCCACCTAAAACAACATGAACGTATACACACAGGAGAGAATCCTTAGTCCTGCTCTGACTGTAAGAAGAGTTTCTCTCAAATGGGCCAGTTAAAAAGACACCAAGGTATACATCATGGAGAGTAGCCTTACTCTTGCTCTGACTGTGGAAAATGATTTAAATCATCAGCTGAGCTAAACGGTCATCAGAGATCACACACAGGAGAGAAGCCTTTCTTCTGCTCTTACTGTGGCAACAGCTTCTCCCGATTTGGGCAATGTAAAGACACACCAACAGATACATAGTTGACCGAAGCCTTATCAAAGCACTGACTGTGAGAAGAGATTCTACAGATTGGGCCATTTAAAAAGACACCAATGTATACATGAAGGAGAGAAGCCTCATCAGTTCTCTCAGACCAGCTAAGATTAGTCACTCCTCTTAATTCTCATCTCATAAAATAAATGGCAACGTTGAATTGGATCAAATGAAGAAAGTGTAGAACACTATTGTAATCATATTGTTTCTCACTGCGAGAGAACAATGCAGAGGAAAGGGAGCATCATAGAATGTTAGTCTCTCTTTACTGATCAGTGTGCATCTTGTCAGTTTTTTGCTGTGTTTTTTTTTTTTGCTTCCGTCCATAGACAAATCCCAGCTCTACTGGTACCAGCAGTACTGCACCTGTCAACGACACAAGTTGTTCTGCTTCCATAAGCACATCCAATGCTAGCATCAGTAATTCTCCATTTGCTGTTAACCCAGCTAGCATGGACACTGGGCTGCATCAGAATCACAACTGTCAGAGCTACTGCCTCCTTATCCGGCAAAACACCAAACAACAGACAGGGATGTGCCTTTCCTCAGCCACAGTGTGTTTATATCTCACAACTCGATGAAACCTTCACTCTTGCACAGACATTTAGAAACAAAACATGCCAATTTGAAAAATAAGCCACAGGAGTTTTTTCAGCGAGAGTTGAGACTACTTTCGAGTAGTAAGACATGTATAAAAGCAACAGATACCATTAATAAGAAGGCGCTAGAATCGTCTTATATGGTGAGCTATCGAGTGGCTAGGACAGGCAAGCACCATACTATTGTGGAGGACTTAAGTCTTCCTGCTTCCGCAGATATGGCTGGGGGGAAAAATCCCAAAAAACTATACAGTTTTCACGACGCATCAGTGACATGGCAGATGTTTGGAACAATTACTGCTTCGCCTTACAAGCCAATAATTCTATGCGTTACAGCTAGATGAGTCAACAGACGTGGCGGGCCTAGTACAGCTCCTGGTATATGTCTGTTACAGCTGGATGAGTCAACAGACGTGGCGGGCCTAGTACAGCTCCTGGTATATGTCCGTTGTTTTTGGAGGGTCAATTAAGGAAGATCCTCTTCTACAAACTACTGGAAACCAGGACAACAGGATATATTTTTAAAGTACTGGCCAGCTTTGTGACATCAAATGGACTTTGGTAGTCAGGTTTGATGAAAACCTGCTCCGGAGTGCTCAGGGCCTCACACAATGACCCTAAGCACACAGCTAAGACGATGTTTGCGAAAATTTTGAAAAACCTGATTTTTGTTGTAATTTTGGAGTGTTGTGTGTAGATTGATGCATTTTATAATAATGCTGTAATGTAACAAAAGGTGGAAAAAGTCAAGCAGTTTGAATACTTTTTGAATACACTGTATCAGATAACGATGATCAGTTTTCTGCATTAGTTTCGGTGGATTTTTTTATTTTTATTACCAAAACACGTTTTGTTTCATGATAAACAGGCTATGAATTGACTAGTGTTTATTAAATTGCCCTTTTAATGCTAGATTCATTGTTTTAGAGATTGATGAATTTATTTTAATAACTGTTGAAGTTAGATATGTTTGTACATGAATTTGTTCCGGGCAACATCTTCTCTTGTGTATAGTTTTAAATAAAATTGCAAATAAATTCATTAAAAATCCTACAATGTGATTTTCTGGATTTTTTTTTCTCTCATTTTGTCTGTCCTAGTTGAAGTACCTATGATGAAAATTACAGGCCTCTCATCTTTTTAAGTGGGAGAACTTGCACAATTGGTGGCTGACTAAATACTTTTTTGCCCCACTGTATGTATATTATGTATTTGTTAGTGTTTCCTGTTTGACCCCAGGAAGAGTAGCCGCTGGGGATCCTAATAAAATACTAAATGTATCAGATATTGATGACGTGTTGATCAGTTTTCACCATTAGTATTTTAATGAATGTTTCATTCAATGTGTTTCTATGGGATATAGTAGTAAAGGCCAAATTCAATATATATTTTTTTATACCTAATGTCCTAAAATTCTAAATCAATTATCTAAATCCATGGTATGACCTTCTTAAAACAATTCCATATGTTAGCATTATATTGTAATGTAATGACCCAGTTAGTATTGGGAAATGGAACCAGAGAGGAAGCTTGTGTTACCTTTCTCACATCACTACAGTATTCATTTCAACAGAACTTTTCCACGCCCCTTTGTTAGAGCTCAATATATACCCAAGACTATATAGAGGGTCATCTACCAGAACCTTTCCTATTGGGTTAGTAAGCACCACAGAATTTTAGGAAGCCATTGTTCAAAATGTGTTCATATACACAGTAACAATGGGAGGGGGTGTGGCCTGCACAGAGAAGGACCACGAGGTTGATCTCAGACAGAGTTGACAGATTAACAGTGAGGACAAACCCAGCCTGCCTCTCCTTTCACACTGCCTTCCAAACAGATTCTAAACCTACAGTCACTGGGTCCTGATTGACAGTGGAGACTTGTTGCACTGCAGGATCTAGAGATGGCATCACTGGACAGGTCTCCATTGGGCCAAGTCTACAACAAAAACATTTAGCAAATCAATCATTGCAACGTGGATGGAAACGGCAGAAACAGGAGACATTTTGTAAAGATCCACAAATGCTTTATCCGTTCGAACAGCGACAGGAAAACATTGAAGAACCACAGTGCAATGCTGCGATGGTGTAAGAAAGGCACTGCTAAGATCAGAGATTCATCTTCTGAGTAAACACCACAAATATTGAGTACACACCTAGTCCCCTGAATACAAACCAAGTAATCTTACATACAGGACTTCAAGTTGTAAAATAGTGAACTACTCCTTTAATGGAGCGGTAGGCTCTATGAAAGGGAAGTTTTGACAACAACAAAAAACGTCCTCGTCGTGTTTTGTTCATTAGTCCACTGTTAATACAATGCCAAAAAGTTTGCATGTTAGCAGTCAAGTTTTCAATATAAAGCACTTTCAGTACAGAGAAAAAAGTGGGATGCTTATGTAAATTATATGCAAATTAGCTAAATAATAATTGCATATAATTTGCATTATCACACCTTTTGGTGTGTACTACATTGTTTTCCAATCCTGGTCCTGGGGATCCATAGAGGTGAGCTTGTTTGTTTTTGCCCCTAACACTCACACACTGGATTCAACTAAACAACTCAAGCCTTTGAACTGAATAAGGTATGTGAGTGCGAGGGCAAAAACACACATGTACTCCCCTTTGGGACCAGGATTGGGGAACACGGCTGTACTGAAAGTCCTCCATCTTCAGAACTTCACTGTTGACGTACACATTATTTGGATTGTATACAGGGTGAAGAAACCAAGGTGGACATTTGTAATTTGATTGAACTATCCCTTTAATTAGGGTTCCTTTGGAGTTATATTTAGTTAGAGATGGATTTGATCTAAGCATGTGCTATAAATATTCATTTATTTAATAAAGAAAACTGCTTTTGTCATCTCTTAAAAAGGCGAACCTAACGAGTGTGCTCTCCTACTCCCTTAAAAGACCTTTGCTTGAAAAACGAGAAAAAAAAGTGTCAGTAGCACTGTTTGTCCATTTTGACACGCCATAGAACCCTTTCTCCGTTTACAAATGAAAACTGTATTTTAAGGCTTGTATGAATGTCCTACTTCATATATTTGTGTCATCATCACAAATCAACTGCATTAAACTTTAAAAAAACAACAACACTTTAACCAGTAAAATGGCTTTCGCTATAGCCTTTATCAATGAACGAAAGCGTTCTGTGATCTTAGCGACTGTTCAAGCAAGAATCAAAACATTGTAAGCGTATATAAACTCAAAGATATTTTGTTTGGAAGTAATAAAAACGTACATCTAGACGACTGCTGCCAAGAGTCGCACACATCTGTGAGTGACGTCAGCGCGTTGAGTACTGAAAAAGGGTCTATCGCCACTTCCTCAAAATAGATAACTCAAATCTGTCATTAATGTTGAGTGCTGTTGACCAATCACAAATGAACGGGCTTAAACTTCGGCTACCGACTTGCCTCCAAGAAAAAATGTGTGTGCACAAACAGCCGAAAAAACCCTTACACAAAGCCCAAAACGAACACAAAAACTTCACAAAATGTCGTCATAATATATGCACAACCTCTTCCGGCTGTTTTTAAAGAGTTTATTTAATTGAATTATACACAAGACAGAAAACATGTATGTACAAACATATTTTTTAATTACATTCTTGTCATTTAGCAGATGTTCTTATCCAGAGCGACTTACAGGACAAATAAGGGTTAATTGCCTTGACAGATTTTTCACCTAGTCGGCTCGGGATTCAAACCAGCGACCTTTCCTTACTGGTCCAACACTCTTAACCGCTAGGCTACCTGCCGCCAGATCAATCAACTTCAACACAGTTATTCAAATACATTCATCATCAATGACTACAATAATGAATCAAGTATTAAAATACAATTTAATAAACAGTTGATTAATTCCCTGTTTATCATTAAACAAAAGCTTAGTAATAAAATAATACACCGAAAATAATCCTAATATTGAGTTCCCCCCCTTGTCCTCAGAACAGCCTCAATTCATCGGGCATAGACTCTACAAGGTGTTGAAGGTGTTCCACAGGGATGCTGGCCCATGTTGACTCCAATGCTTCCCACAATTGTGTCAAGTTGGCTGGGAGTAGATCTCTACTCCGAATAGCTCCTTCCATCTCCTCCCACAGATGCACAATTGGATTGAGATCTGGTGACTCGGCAGGCCACTGCAGTAAACTGAATTCACTGTCATGTTCTTGGAACGATTCCTGGACAAGCCTTGTAGCATAATCCTGCTGAAGAAATCTATTTGCAGATGGATACACTGCTGCCATGAAGGGAGGCACCTGATTGGCAGTAATTATTTAGATATCCTGTGGCATTCAAACATTGCTAAACTTTTATCAAGGGCCCCAATGTGTGCCCTGAAAACACACCCCAACCATCACACCACCAGCCTGCAATGCTGACACACGGAGTGGATGCATGCAGTGGTGTAAAGTTCTTAAGTAAAAAATATTTAAACTAATTTAGAAATTTTTGGGGGGTCTTTACTATTTTATATTGTTGACAACTTTTATTTCACTATATTCCTAAAGAAAATAATTGTATTTTTACTCCATACATTTTCCCTGACACCCAAAAGTACTCGTTACATTGTTTATGATTAGCAGGACAGGAAATGGTCCAATTCACACACTTATCAAGATAACATCCATGGTCCTCCCCACTGCCTCTGATCTGGCAGACTCACTAAACACAAATGCTTCGTTTGTAAATGATGTCAGTGTTGGAGTGTGCCCCTGGCTGTCTGTAATATTTTTTTTAAACAATACAATTGTGCCATCTGGTTTGCTTAATTGAAGGAATTTGAAATTATTCATACTTTTACTTTTGATACTTAAGTATATTTACAACCAAAAGCTTTTAGACTTTTACTCCAGTAGTATTTTACTAAAAGCGACTTTCACTTGAGTCATTTTCTATTGAGGTTTCATTACTTTCACTCAGTCTGACAGTTAGGTACTTTTTCCACCACTGGATGTATGTCCTCGTGGTTTCCTCCATACCCCAGTCCTCCCATCAGCATGAAACAGCAGGAACAGGGATTCATCAGGCCAGGCAATGTTTTTCCAATTTTCCAGTGTTTTCATTCCTTAGCCCACTGCAACGGCAGTTTTGTTTGTTTGTTGAAAGCTAATGGAGATCCATAACAAATACACAACAACTAAATCATTAAGGATCAGCTGGTCACTTTCAGCTGGGTTCAGCTGGTCATGGAAAGAGCAGGTGTCCTTAATGTTTTGTACACTCAGTGTGGGTTGTGTCTACTATCTCATTCCCACAGACAACTGTAGAGGGAAGCAGTCCCACCCTGTTAACCGTCAGACTCCACTGTGAGAAGCCTCACAAAGGATATTCAACCCTCAGGGCAAATCCAAGGTCATGTCAATATCTTTACAGTAGAAGCTAACAAAACACACCAAAACTGACAAGGTACACACTGATCAGTAAAGTAAAGAGAGGCTAACATTCTATAACGCTCTCTTTCCTCTGCACAGTTCTCTCACAGTGAGAAACAATAGGATTAGAACAGAGTGTTCTACACTTTCTTCATTTGATCCAATTCAACGTTGCAAATGATTTTATGAGATGAGAATTAAGTGGAGTGTCTAATCTTAGCTGGTCTGAGAGAGGTGATGAGGCTTCTCTCCTTTATGTACACATTGGTGTCTTTTTAAATGGCCCAATCTGTAGAATCTCTTCTCACAGTCAGTGCAGTGATAAGGCTTCTCTCCTGTGTGTATTCGTTCATGTCGTTTTAAGTTGCACAGTAGAGAGAAACTTGCTGCACAGTCAGAGCAGGTGTAAGGCTTCTCTCCTGTGTGTATACTTTCATGTCGTTTTAAGTGGCACAGTAGAGAGAAACTTGCCGCACAGTTAGAGCAGATGTAAGGCTTCTCTCCTGTGTGTGTTCTCTTATGAACTTTTAGCCTAGTTGATGTTGTGAAGCATTTTACACAATAAGAGCAGGAGTAAGGCTTCTCTCCTGTGTGTGTTCTCTTATGAACTTTTAGCTCAGATGATGTTATGAAGCATTTTACACAGTCAGAGCAGGAGTAAGGCTTCTCTCCTGTATGTATATGTTTATGTGTTTTTAAGTGGCCCAGTCGAGAGAAACTCTTTCCACAGTCAGAGCAGGAGTAAGGCTTCTCTCCTGTATGTATATGTTGGTGTCTTTTTAAGTGGCCCAGTAGAGAATAACTGTTTCCACAATCAGAGCAGGAATAAGGCTTCTCTCCTGTGTGTATACGTTCATGTCGTTTTAAGTTACACAGTAGAGAGAAACTCGCCGCACAGTCAGAGCAGGAGTAAAGCTTCTCTCCTGTGTGTATACGTTCATGACGTTTTAAGTTGCACAGTAGAGAGAAACTCGCCGCACAGTCAGAGCAGGAGTAAGGCTTCTCTCCTGTGTGTGTTCTCTGATGAACTTTTAGTCTAGCTGATGTTGTGAAGCATTTTACACAGTCAGAGCAAGAGAACAGCTTCTCTCCTGTATGCACTCTCTGATGAACTGTCACAGTCTTGGATGTTGTGAAATTCTTCCCACCGTCAGTATAGGAATATTGATTCTCTCCTCTGTGTATTTTTAGGTGTACTTTTAGCTTTGATAGAAATGGGAATATTTCCTCACAATGTGGGCAGGGGTGAGACCTCTTAGCTCTGTGATCTTTCTGCTGTTGCTCTCTGGATGTAGAGAATGTCTCAACATGGTCTCCTGTGTGAACAACATCAGAAGAACCAGTCAGTTGGTGTGATATACATGTCAATCAAAAGTATTTTATGAAGCCCTTTTTACATCAGCAGTTGTCACAAAGTGTTCCACAAAGAGCAAGCAATGCAAATGTAGCAGCAAAGTGGCCAGGAAAAACTCCACAGCAAGAAGGAACCATGGAAGAAATGTAGAGAGGAACCAGGCCCAAAGGGGTGGCCGGTCCTCTTCTGTCTGTACCGGGTGACATATGTATTCATATCAGTAGGCTGGTAACATATGTATTCACATCAGTAGGCTGGTACTGTATGTATTCATATCAGTAGGCTGGTAACATATGTATTCATATCAGTAGGCTGGTAACATATGTATTCATATCAGCAGGCTGGTAACATATGTATTCATATCAGTAGGCTGGTACTGTATGTATTCATATCAGTAGGCTGGTAACATATGTATTCATATCAGTAGGCTGGTAACATATGTATTCATATCAGTAGGCTGAACAATACAGGGGAATTAAACTATTCTAAAAGTGGGTAAAAGCCATATCATACTCCACTCACTATCCAAGGGTTAGTAACCAGGCTGTATCACATCCGACCGTGATTAGGAGTCCCATAGGGTGGCGATCAATTGGACCAGCATCGTCCGGGTTTGGCCCGGGAGGTAGGCCGTCAATGTAAATAATAATTTGTTCTTAACTGACTTGCCTAGATAAAAGGTCAAATATTTTTTTAAATACTAATTTTGTAGAACTTTAAAATACTGGCAGTGTGTCTACTTCACTTCTTTATTCTACCCTCTGATCACTCAGGATAGCCCAGTGAATTAAACACATGCTGGCAACGCTGGTATGCAAGTCTGAGTAGCATGAAATAATATCTACCTTCTCATTGAAACAGTTCATCATGAAACACTTCTACTACAACTTTTCATGCACAGTGGGAAGTTGAAAGGAACAACACATTTAGATAGAACCTGTTCTTACCATGAGAAACAGATTTACCAATCTCCTCCTCCTCTTCTTCATCTTTAATATTGACTTTCAACTCCACTGTTTGACTGCAGTCTTCCAGCTTCACTGATGCCATCTCTGGATCCTGCGGTACAAATTGGGCTCCACTGTCACAATCAGGACCCAGTGACTGTAGGTTTGGGCTCACTGTGGAAGGAGAGAAGCAGGCTGGGTTTGTCCTCATCTGCTCATCATCATCTACTCATCTATCACTCCAGTGTTCATCTGCTAAATTGTAATCACTTTGCTACTATGGCCTATTTATTGCCATACCTCCTCATGCCATTTGCACACACTGTATATAGACGTTGTTTTCTATTGTGTTATTGACTGTGTTGTTTCTGTTGCACTGCTAT